>NC_057810.1:124927160-124934540 GCF_018294505.1 Triticum aestivum | reverse complement strand
TAGCGCCCAACCGAGCACACCATCGTGCTCCACACCTCACTAGGAGCACGTAGCACGCACCAACACCTCCCCTAACGCCCTGCAACGCCGATTCCGACCGCACCCGAACTCCGGCCGCCGCAGCCGAGCTCGCCGCCGTCAACTCCGGCCACCCCGAGCCCAACCACCACCACCAATAGTCGCGGCTCAACCTCAGCAACACGTAGATGCCTTCCGCCGTCCATTTGGTTGCCGGAATGGCAAAAAGCACTTTCGCCGCCGTCTCGGGCCTCGCCGGCGTCATGTCGCCGGTGGGGTTTGACTTGTCCGACCTGGGGTTTGACCCCCGAGGGTCACTGACGCGTGGGCCCTGTCGGCCAGGTGGTTAGATTAGCACTAACTACTGTTAGTCAACCCCCCCTGACACTGACAGTGGGCCCCAGCGCCACTAATCCCTAATTAGGATTAATTTAATCCTGTTTAACCCCCCTGTCACTGACGTGTGGGCCCCACACGTCAGGTTTGACCTCAGCCAGCCGCAGTTGACCACTGACGTCATGCTGACGTCATGCTGGCGCAATAATTATATTTCTAGATTTAATTTTAATCAGGAAATTCCAGAATATTATTTAAACTTCAAAAATTCATAACTTTTATTCTGTAACTCCAAATTAGACAAATTATATATGAAAAATGATCAGAAAAATCCAATCTATCCATCTGTACTATTTTCATGCATGATCAAACAAGTTAAATTGATGTTTTAAGCAAAACAAGAAAAAGCACTTTAAAAGGCCATATTTGAGTTTGAAATTTGAATCTTTGATTCAAATTGGTTCAAACCCTTCTGGTTTTAGTTGCATTAGCCCAACACACTCATATTGCCATGTTTCATGCATGCATCATATTGTTGCACATTGTTTGGTGATGGTTGTGTATCGGTGTCCTTTGCGACAGGTTCTGCCTCCGAGGAGTACCGTGATTACCCTAATGAAGAACCGTATCCGTGCATCGAACCATCAGGCAAGCAACCAACCATTTGATCATATCGATACAATCCCATGTTCTCGCTCCTGCTCTCTTTTACTGCATTAAGACAACGCGTTTCAAACTGCTGTGTGCTTCGGTAGTTGAACCCATTTCCTCTGCATGACCTGTCATTGCCACAGTAACTAGATGAAACCCACTAGCATGTGTAGGAGTTGATTGAGCCATATGTATGTGTTGTTCCTACCTTGCTATGCCTGCTATGCTTAGAGTCGTGTCAGGTCTGGTTCATCTGGGTGATGGGCTGGAGTGAAATGTTTATGTCGGTAATGAGAGTGGTGTGGTGAACACGATTTGGTAAAGGTATCGATGAGAGGCCATGTAGGAGTACATGGTGGGTTGTTTCATTGAAGCCGACCTTAAGCACTGAGATCTGTATGTGTGATTTAAGATACAGCTACTACCATGCATTGGGCCCTGAAATATGACCCCGCTCGACTTCTTATTCACCCTAGCTCTCTGTCCAGGAGTTGCAAGTAGTTTCTGGTGTTTCTAGCCTACTGGAGGCCGTGGACAGCGCTGACCGTAGGGGTGGGCTGTGATGCGGTAGGTACGTGGACGGGTGTACCGAATACCCGTTAGGTATCTCGGGAACCCTGTTCACATCGTTCGGGGCCGTATGGGAAACCTCGGCCGGACTCCCTGCGGATGGAACCTGGATAGGCGATAAACCTGGACTAGAGGCTTAAGTGTTTAGGTAGGTCGTGGTCTACACCCACGTCGGCTTTCGCTTGAAGTCTGCCGAGCACATGTCGTGTGCAGACGCTAAGTGGTGGAAACATGTATGAAGAAGTACACCCCTGCAGGGTTATCATAATCTATTCGAATAGCCGCGTCCGCGGTAAAGGACTACTTGGTTGCCTATACAGTTCATAGACAAGTAAATGGAAACTACTAAAAGCCTCAAGATAAGTGTGAGTGCCGAGGATGGCTCTTCCGTAGGAAGACGGAGGCGGATCCTCGGTAGTGTATTGAAGTGGTGAGTAGTGGACTCGTGTGCGCAAAACCATTTCAAGTTGAAGCATCGTAGGATAGTCTAGCCAAGAGTCAAAGCTGGCTTGCTGCAATAACACCACCAACCCTTCTTGATAATATGCATGTATGTAGGATCTGATGTAAGTCTTGCTGAGTACCTTTGTACTCATGTTGCTATAATTTATTTTCTTACAGAAGACACTGCAACCTCTTCTGATGGGTTCTATGTAGACGTTGACATCAACGAGTAGGCTAAAGGCCTAGGTGGTGATCTTGAGCTTGTGAAGGACCACGTAGTATAGCTAGGCTTTCCAAGCCTCTTTTATTTTACTAGTTGTCTGTACTCAGACAAGTTACTTCCGTTGCTGGTTTGTATGACTGTATGACTTGAATGTTGGGTCGTGAGACCCGTACCTTTGTGTATCTTATGTATGGCTCTCTGAGCCTTAAATAAAGTACTTGTGTCATAGAGTGATGTTGTGATGCTTCGTTGTATTTGCACATATCGAGCATATTGTGTGTATGATTGAAATGCTTGGTATGTGTGGGATCTGACCATCTAGTTGTTTATCTTTAGTAGCCTCTCTTACCGGGAAATGTCTCCTAGTGTTACCGCCGAGCCATGGTAGCTTGCTACTGCTCTGGAACACTTAGGCTGGCCGGCATGTGTCCTTCTTCGTTCCCGTGTCTGTCCCTTCGGGGAAATGTCACGCTTTGAGTACCGGAGTCCTATTAGCCCGCTACAGCCCGGTTTACCGGAGTCCTGCTAGCCCAGTGCTACAGCCCGGACCCACTTGCTGATGACCGACACGTTCGAAGCTGGGTCATGGATGCCTGTCCCTGTAAGTCTGTGCCACTTTGGGTTTACGACTAGTCATGTCAGCCCGGGCTCCTTATCATATGGATGCTAGCGACACTATCATATACGTGAGCCAAAAGGCGCAAACGGTCCCGGGCAAAGGTAAGGCGACACCCGTGGGGATACCGTGCGTGAGGCCGCAAAGTGATATGAGGTGTTACCGGCTAGATCAATGTGACATCGAGTCGGGGTCCTGACAGCGTTGGCATCAGAGCCGGACTGCCTGTAGGTTCTCCAAGCCAAACTGGTCGATGTTGAGTCTAGAAATTCTTTAGTTATATGTAGGGGAATTGTTTGTGGGTTGGAACGTAAGGCTCTTTTTACTCCTTTATCTTATGACATTCTGATCTGAGTCAGTCCATTCTTCCACCGGGTGTTAAGGAATTAGGATCTATTCTCACTATCAGGATCACGTGTTACTAATCAGTAGTACCTTATAAGTTTGATGATTCAAGCCTAGTTCAGTTCTACTACCATGTTATGTTGTTAGAATGGATTCAGAACTTTGATATGATGATGTTGAGTGTGTACGAAATCTTTTGTCAAATGTCTCAAATCCTTCTTGAGCATTTACAGCTGTTATGCTGCAGAAATTTTGCTAGAAATTCTAATGCCTTTGCATTATGATTGTGCTTTCAGATGGCCACTCGCGACCTCAATCAAGTGGTTTGCCTGACTCGATGCCTAGATGTACCCGGCCATACTGCCAAGTTGGTCAGGGTAATGACTGAGGCTGGATACCGATGGTATCCTGAGTACACGGTCGAAGAGCAATTTCGAGACTTTAATCAAAGCCAGTATCTCTGCACTGTCAGGATCTTTCCATCTTATCCTGGATCCACCGAGCCTCTTCACTGCTCCTATGGACTCGGGGTTACTATTGAGATGGCTGTGCAGGACGCCGCCTACTCTATGATGACCATCATGCGAGTCAGATCTGGTCTATTTCGGGACTCTGATTTCCGGTATATGCCAGGATCACTTCCGGGAGCACAAGGGTATCTCCAGGCTATCTATGCTGACCCCACCCAGGAGGATTCACGGACTCGCACCACTGCTGAGATGCTCGAGGATAAGGACCGTGAAAATCGGGCCTTGAGGTTAGAGCTCTTCAATACCCGTGCTGACCACTGGGCCACTTTGACTCGGTTCGCACCGGCGGTGCAAGCTGGATATTCAGATATGCGCGATCTCTATCCTGTGAGATCTGCTCTGTCAGACGTGATGGTTTGGCGTGATGTAGGAGGCATCACCCCACCTCGCGGTCCCCGCAAGCCACCGTTTGTTGGTCCAAGACCTCATCCTAGCCCCTATGGTCCACAAGCTCCGCGAGATCGTCTGTTTCCGGATGATCATGTTGAGCTTCCAGGCTATGGAGGTGACTTCTACGAGGACTACTACGGGTCGGTCTGAGTTAGTGGTAGTATCACTAGTTCGCACTAGCTGTGTCGTCTATCGTTCCGCGTGACTCATGGGATATGACCTAGTTTGTACTCCTTCCGGAGGTGTAGAAAAATAATGTATAGGAGCTTGGGATGCCTCCGATGAGATGTAATCCTCTTTTCACCGTAATAGTACTTTGTTTGGTCTTGTACTAAACCCTGTATGGTGTGTATGACGATGGAATAAAGAAGCAGTTTCTATATCTACCATGTCATACGGATGATCATCTTGCATTTCGAGTTATTCCTTACATTTTATATCCTATGTCGGAATTTTATCATCCTGACTAAATCTTTGTCATGTTTACCTAGGATGGTCAACACGCGCACTAACCCTGCTCCTCAAGAGCAGACCGAAGGCAGTGAAGTCAGGGATGCAAATCTGCCTCATCCTCCTTCCCTAGCCGAGGTTATGATGGAAGCTGAGAGAAACAAGCGGGACACCAACCGTTTGTTGGAGCGTATTGAACAGAACACAGCACACCATCAGAGGACTAACGTGGTGTCACTCAGTGATTTTATCAAATTACATCCACCCACGTTCCACCACTCCGTCGAGCCTCTCGACGCTGATGACTGGCTTCGCAGTATTGCTCACAAACTGCGTTCCGCGCTGGTAGCGGAGGCTGACAAGGTCACCTTTGCTGCATATCATCTTGAAGGCCCCGCCAGTCTATGGTGGGAGAATTATGGAGCTATGCGCCCAGCGGGCCATGTCACTACTTGGGCTGAATTCAGCGAGGCTTTCCGTGAACATCACATTCCGGAGGGTCTCATGGACCGTAAACGTGAAGAATTTTGCAGTTTCACCCAAGGCCGACTTTCTGTGGATGCTTATAGTAGGGAGTTTGGTAACCTCGCACGATACGCAACCGAGGAAGTTTCTACTGACGCCAAGAAGCAAGCAAGGTTCCGTAAGGGCCTTAGTCCTGAGCTTCGCCGTGACCTCCGTCTGCATGAGTGCACATCTTTCCAGAAACTTGTCAACAAAGCCATCAGTGCTGAAACTGGTCAGACTAACTATGACGCAACACGCAAGCATGGCCGTGACATGGGTTCCTCATCCGGTGCTGGTCCTCAGAAGCGCCGCGTGTGGGTACCCAACACCGCCCTGCCACCCAGGTTCACACCGAGGCCATCTTTCCAGGCGCCTCGCCCTGTTCAACAGTCTGCACCGGCCAAGCCCTATGGGGGTCCAACCAATAATGCTCCTCCACGTACCAGTTCCGTGACCTGTTTCAAGTGTGGGGAATCTGGGCACTATATGCGTGAGTGTCCCCAAACCAACCCCAACCAGTCTGCTAAAGCTGTTGGCCGTGGCAAGCCGGCAGGAAAAATATTCCACGCCAAGCCGGTCACCGCTTCACGTGGCCATGTCAACTGTATCTCTGCCGAAGAAGCTCAAGAGGATCCCAACGTCGTTCTCGGTACGCTTCTTGTTAACTGCCACCCGGCATCTGTTCTTTTCGATACAGGAGCCTCTCATTCTTTTATATCCGAAAATTATGCTCGTTTGCATAACGTTGCATTCTGTGACATGCCATCCACTATGGAAATTTCTACCCCTGGTTCTAGATGGCAGACCTCTAGGGTAAGTTATGGAAATGAAATCCAAGTCGACAGACTTGTTTTCCTCGCATCTTTGATAGCCCTTAAATCTTCAGATATTAATATCATTTTGGGTATGGACTGGATGTCAGCTCATCAAGCCAAAATTGATTGCTTCTCTAAGACTGTTCAACTCACCCATCCTTCGGGGAAGATAGTCAATGTCTTGACCCGAATAGCCAAGCGACAGTTATATTCTCTTAACGCTAGCCCTTTGCCAGACCTTGAGGACGTTCCGGTAGTCCGTGACTTCCCGGATGTCTTTCCAGAGGAATTGCCAGGTGTTCCACCTGACAGGGATGTTGAGTTCGTAATAGACCTCATCCCCGGAACCGTTCCAATTGCTAGAAGACCTTATAAGATGGCACCCCTAGAACTAGCCGAGCTTAAGAAACAACTCGATGAGTCCTTGAAAAAGGGTTTCATCCGCCCTAGTTCATCTCCGTGGGCTTGCCCCGTCCTATTCGTCAAGAAGAAGGATGGTACGGACCGGATGGTTGTAGATTACCGACCTGTCAATTTGGTCACAATCAAAAACAAATATCCGCTTCCCAGGATCAACGACCTGTATGATCAGCTCGCTGGATCCTCAGTCTTCTCCAAGATGGATTTGAGGTTGGGCTACCATCAAATCAAAATCAGAAACGGGGACATTCCTAAAACGGCCTTTGTTACTCGTTATGGCCAATACGAGTACACCGTCATGTCCTTCAGTTTAACCAGCGCTCCAGCCACCTTTTCTCGGTTAATGAACTCAATCTTCATGGAGTATTTGGATAAATTCGTCGTGGTTTACCTCGATGATATACTCATCTACTCCAAGAACGAGGAAGAACATGCCGAACATCTAAGGCTAGTGTTGAAGAAACTTCGAGAGCATCGCCTTTATGCCAAATTTTCTAAATGTGAATTCTGGTTGTCAGAAGTGACCTATCTGGGTCATGTAATATCTGGTAAAGGTATTGCTGTCAACCCTGAGCGAGTTCAAGCCGTCCTTAATTGGACTCCACCTGAAACGGTCAAGCAAGTTCGGAGTTTTCTGGGCTTAGCGAGCTATTGTCGTCGCTTTGTCGAGAACTTCTCCAAGGTTGCTAAACCTCTAACCGAACTCCTCAAGAAAGATAAGAAGTTCGAATGGACTCCACAATGTGAGCACAGCTTTCAGGAACTGAAAAGACGCCTGACCTCTGCTCCCGTACTGGTACCGCCAGACTTCTCCAAGGACTTTGTTATCTACTGTGACGCCTCGCGACAAGGACTAGGTTGCATTCTCATGCAAGATCGACACGTAATTGCCTACGCTTCACGGCAATTGCACCCACATGAGGAGAATTATCCTACTCATGATCTAGAGCTTGCAGCCGTAGTCTATGCACTTAAGACCTGGCGACATTACCTCCTCGGTAACCGTTGCGAAATATTCACTGATCACCAAAGTCTGAAGTACATTTTCACCCAACCGGATCTGAA
>NC_057810.1:124759444-124924631 GCF_018294505.1 Triticum aestivum | reverse complement strand
CCAACCGAGCACACCATCGTGCTCCACACCTCACTAGGAGCACGTAGCACGCACCAACACCTCCCCTAACGCCCTGCAACGCCGATTCCGACCGCACCCGAACTCCGGCCACCGCAGCCGAGCTCGCCGCCGTCAACTTCGGCCACCCCGAGCCCAACCACCACTACCAATAGTCGCGGCTCAACCTCAGCAACACGTAGATGCCTTCCGCCGTCCATTTGGTTGCCGGAATGGCAAAAAGCACTTTCGCCACCGTCTCGGGCCTCGCCGGCGTCATGTCTCCGGTGGGGTTTGACTTGTCCGACCTGGGGTTTGACCCCCGAGGGTCACTGACGCGTGGGCCCTGTCGGCCAGGTGGTTAGATTAGCGCTAACTACTGTTAGTCAACCCCCCCTGACACTGACAGTGGGCCCCAGCGCCACTAATCCCTAATTAGGATTAATTTAATCCTGTTTAACCCCCCTGTCACTGACGTGTGGGCCCCACACGTCAGGTTTGACCTCAGCCAGCCGCAGTTGACCACTGACGTCATGCTGACGTCATGCTGGCGCAATAATTATATTTCTGGATTTAATTTTAATCAGGAAATTCCAGAATATTATTTAAACTTCAAAAATTCATAACTTTTATTCTGTAACTCCAAATTAGACAAATTATATATGAAAAATGATCAGAAAAATCCAATCTATCCATCTGTACTATTTTCATGCATGATCAAACAAGTTAAATTGATGTTTTAAGCAGAACAAGAAAAAACACTTTAAAAGGCCATATTTGAGTTTGAAATTTGAATCTTTGATTCAAATTTGTTCAAACCCTTCTGGTTTTAGTTGCATTAGCCCAACACACTCATATTGCCATGTTTCATGCATGCATCATATTGTTGCACATTGTTTGGTGATGGTTGTGTATCGGTGTCCTTTGCGACAGGTTCTGCCTCCGAGGAGTACCGTGATTACCCTAACGAAGAACCGTATCCGTGCATCGAACCATCAGGCAAGCAACCAACCATTTGATCATATCGATACAATCCCATGTTCTCGCTCCTGCTCTCTTTTACTGCATTAAGACAACGCGTTTCAAACTGCTGTGTGCTTCGGTAGTTGAACCCATTTCCTCTGCATGACCTGTCATTGCCACAGTAACTAGATGAAACCCACTAGCATGTGTAGGAGTTGATTGAGCCATATGTATGTGTTGTTCCTACCTTGCTATGCCTGCTATGCTTAGAGTCGTGTCAGGTCTGGTTCATCTGGGTGATGGGCTGGAGTGAAATGTTTATGTCGGTAATGAGAGTGGTGTGGTGAACACGATTTGGTAAAGGTATCGATGAGAGGCCATGTAGGAGTACATGGTGGGTTGTTTCATTGAAGCCGACCTTAAGCACTGAGATCTGTATGTGTGATTTAAGATACAGCTACTACCATGCATTGGGCCCTGAAATATGACCCCGCTCGACTTCTTATTCACCCTAGCTCTCTGTCCAGGAGTTGCAAGTAGTTTCTGGTGTTTGTAGCCTACTGGAGGCCGTGGACAGCGCTGACCGTAGGGGTGGGCTGTGATGCGGTAGGTACGTGGCCGGTTGTACCGAATACCCGTTAGGTATCTCGGGAACCCTGTTCACATCGTTCGGGGCCGTATGGGAAACCTCGGCCGGACTCCCTGCGGATGGAACCTGGATAGGCGATAAACCTGGACTAGAGGCTTAAGTGTTTAGGTAGGTCGTGGTCTACACCCACGTCGGCTTTCGCTTGAAGTCTGCCGAGCACATGTCGTGTGCAGACGCTAAGTGGTGGAAACATGTATGAAGAAGTACACCCCTGCAGGGTTATCATAATCTATTCGAATAGCCGCGTCCGCGGTAAAGGACTACTTGGTTGCCTATACAGTTCATAGACAAGTAAATGGAAACTACTAAAAGCCTCAAGATAAGTGTGAGTGCCGAGGATGGCTCTTCCGTAGGAAGACGGAGGCGGATCCTCGGTAGTGTATTGAAGTGGTGAGTAGTGGACTCGTGTGCGCAAAACCATTTCAAGTTGAAGCATCGTAGGATAGTCTAGCCAAGAGTCAAAGCTGGCTTGCTGCAATAACTCCACCAACCCTTCTTGATAATATGCATGTATGTAGGATCTGATGTAAGTCTTGCTGAGTACCTTTGTACTCATGTTGCTATAATTTATTTTCTTACAGAAGACGCTGCAACCTCTTCTGATGGGTTCTATGTAGACGTTGACATCAACGAGTAGGCTAAAGGCCCAGGTGGTGATCTTGAGCTTGTGAAGGACCACGTAGTATAGCTAGGCTTTCCAAGCCTCTTTTATTTTACTAGTTGTCTGTACTCAGACAAGTTACTTCCGTTGCTGGTTTGTATGACTGTATGACTTGAATGTTGGGTCGTGAGACCCGTACCTTTGTGTATCTTATGTATGGCTCTCTGAGCCTTAAATAAAGTACTTGTGTCATAGAGTGATGTTGTGATGCTTCGTTGTATTTGCACATATCGAGCATATTGTGTGTATGATTGAAATGCTTGGTATGTGTGGGATCTGACCATCTAGTTGTTTATCTTTAGTAGCCTCTCTTACCGGGAAATGTCTCCTAGTGTTACCGCCGAGCCATGGTAGCTTGCTACTGCTCTGGAACACTTAGGCTGGCCGGCATGTGTCCTTCTTCGTTCCTGTGTCTGTCCCTTCGGGGAAATGTCACGCTTTGAGTACCGGAGTCCTGTTAGCCCACTACAGCACGGTTTACCGGAGTCCTGCTAGCCCAGTGCTACAGTCCGGACCCACTTGCTGATGACCGACACGTTCGAAGCTGGGTCATGGATGCCTGTCCCTGTAAGTCTGTGCCACTTTGGGTTTACGACTAGTCATGTCAGCCCGGGCTCCTTATCATATGGATGCTAGCGACACTATCATATACGTGAGCCAAAAGGCGCAAACGGTCCCGGGCAAAGGTAAGGCGACACCCGTGGGGATACCGTGCGTGAGGCCGCAAAGTGATATGAGGTGTTACCGGCTAGATCAATGTGACATCGAGTCGGGGTCCTGACACACGAACACCATGTGTTCTTCATTCCGGGTTTGCATCGGTCCTCCGGGGCTGCAGCTCAGTCGAAACACTACACTTCCGTTTTATTTGAGCCAGCACTTCGACAAGTTCGAACGGATCCTTCGCTCTTTCAGACTCTTGCTGGTTAGCCAGCAAGCCACTTGCACTCCCAGCGGGTGTTTATGGGTGTTATTCACACAATTTATTTCAGCACACATCGAATTTCCTCGAGAAATTATTTCGTTGGCTTGTGCCATTTTTTACACAAGGTACACGATCACTCGATGGCCCTGTGCGAAAACTTCATCGCTGCTCATACTCGGTCACCATACCGGTCCCAGCGCACCACAACATCGACCTTGTCGCTCTGTTGACTTCAGACACATCCGGCCAACCCCTCTGTGGAATCCTCTTCATCGTATCAATGATATAGACCTCGTCAGGCATGAGACAGATAAGTCTCTTTTATAATCAAATTTCACACTTCACTCTTTTGCGAGTTTGCCTCTTTCGAGCATCACTCGGAAGCTTCTCCTCATATTTATCCAAGTCCAACTCGATGAATTGCAAATCATCCATTCAAAAGTATATTTCTCGTATTCCGACATGTACGTTGTCGAAGCCTGTAGTACGCTCGGGGGCTGCATCTCATTTGGAATGACACTCTCCTGAGTAGTCAAGTACTTCATCACCAGTCAGATCCTTCACTTCAACAAGTCCATTCGATCCGCCACTTTGACAAGTTTTATAATCACCCAGATGCTCTGCACGCCATCTTCGTTCTTATTCAGACTCAGTTGTCATGTCGGTCTTGTTGTGTCGCAACCAAACTACACCGACCTCATCGTTACATTAGCTTCGAAAGCATCTGGCTAACTCCTTCGAAGACCATTTTAGTCACTTGGCTGGACACGCAATATGTCACTCGGCCACCTCGCACATCCTCACTCGGCCGTCCCGCACCACACCACTCGGTTGTGCACGTCTTCACCACTCAGGCGCTCCATGCGTCACCTCTCGGTTGTGCACGTCTTCACCACTCGGCCGCTCCGTGCGTCGCCACTTGGTTGTGCACGTCTTCCCCATTTGGCCGGCCGCGCGTCGTCACTCGGTTGTACACATCATCGCCCCTCGGCCGCCTCGCGCGTCACCATCAGTTGTACATGTCTTCACCTCTACACCCCCAACACGGGAACGACTAAGTTACTCGTATGATCAAACCTCATATCACACTCTGTAGCAAGCTTACCTCTTTCGAGCATCACTCAGGGGCTACGCACAGCCGTTGGCCAAGCCTCCCTCAGGGGTTACGCCCATTCAATCAACTCATTTATCACATCAGGAATATCTTTCTGACCATACATGCTCGGTCCATTGAAAATCTATAAGGGTAGTACTGTCCACTCGGACGATCGCCCAAATCATTACCTAAAGTCATCTTCAGGACTGCAAAAGGGTGAAAACAACGATCCTCTACGGATACACTTGGCCCTATCCTAGGCTCCAAGGCCTCAGTTTCACAAACTTGGACTCAGAGATGGCATGTGCTGGTTTTCCCCTGGGATAATGAGTGGCCTCTCTCTGGAGAGTCAGTCCACACACTAGCCTCGTCACTCGGGTTTCATGGCACGTCCATGTCAGACCACTAGTCTACCTCCTTCGGGAGACATACAAGTGCTACCAGGTTTTTGCTTGAAGTCAACATACCCCGATCAATCGGGAAGCACGTCCACTTGGATAAATACCCCTTTCATGCAAAAGGGTAAAGCGCCATCGCTGAATCGTATAGGCGGCCTTACTCATCGAACGTCATTCATACAACCACCTCGCTATGCATCCATCCGATTGATTCAATTCCAGATAAAGATATTTTACAGTCTTCCGGATGATTGTTGTTCATTTTTTACATGTTCTAAAATCCCCCAGTGGGTGCCTTAGTTGCGAATCCGTTTCACCTAAGTCGAAGAAAAAATCCTACCGAGTGGTGAGTCTGCCTCTCACTCGGGGGCTTAGCTGCAGTCCAGTACTCGCCTAAGTGACAAAAATCCTACCGAATGGTGAGTTCGCCCCTCACTCGGGAGCTTAGCTGCAGTCCAGTACTCGCCTAAGTGACAAAAATCCTACCGAGTGGTGAGTCCACCTCTCACTCGGGGGCTTAGCTGCAGTACAGTACTGGCCTAAGTAACAAAAATCCTACCGAGTGGTGAGTCCGCCTCTCACTCGAGGACTTAGCTGCAGTCTAGTACTCGCCTAAGTGACAAAAATCCCACCGAGTGGTGAGTCCGCCTCTCACTCGGGGGCTTAGCTGCAGTCCAATGCTCGCCCAAGTGACAAAAATCCTACCGAGTGGTGAGTCCGCCTCTCACTCGGGGGCTTAGCTACAGTCCAGTACTCGCCTAAGTGACAAAAATCCTACCGAGTGGTGAGCAACCCTCCTGTTGGAAATATGCCCTAGAGGCAATAATAAAATGGTTATTATTGTATTTCCTTGTTCATGATAATTGTCTATTATTCATTCTATAATTGTATTGACCGGAAACCGCAATACATGTGTGAATACATAGACCACAACATGTCCCTAGTGAGCCTCTAGTTGACTAGCTCGTTGATCAACAGATGGTCATGGTTTCCTGACCATGGACATTGGATGTCATTGATAACGGGACCACATCATTAGGAGAATGATGTGATGGACAAGACCCAATCCTAAGCATAGCACAAGATCGTGTAGTTCGTTTGCTAAAGCTTTTCTAATGTCAAGTATCATTTCCTTAGACCATGAGATTGTGTAACTCCCGGATACTGTAGGAGTGCTTTGGGTGTACCAAACGTCACAATGTAACTGGGTGACTATAAAGGTGCACTACAGGTATCTCCGAAAGTGTTTGTTGGGTTGGCATGAATCGAGACTGGGATTTGTCACTCCGTATGACGGAGAGGTATCTCTGGGCCCACTCAGTAATGCATCATCATAATGAGCTCAATGTTACTAAGTAGTTAGTCATGGGATCATGCATTACGGAACGAGTAAAGTGACTTTCCGGTAACGAGATTGAACAAGGTATTGGGATACCGACAATCGAATCTCGGGCAAGTAACGTACCGATTGACAAAGGGAATTGTATACGGGATTGCTTGAATCCTTGACATCGTGGTTCATCTCATGAGATCATCGTGGAACATGTGGGAGCCAACATCGGTATCCAGATCCCGCTATTGGTTATTGGCCAGAGAGCTGTCTCGGTCATGTCTGCATGATTCCCGAACCCATAGGGTCTACACACTTAAGGTTCGGTGACGCTAGAGTTGTTATGGGAATTAGTGTGCAGTTACCGAATGTTGTTCGGAGTCCCGGATGAGATCCCGGACGTCACGAGGAGTTCCGGAATGGTCCGGAGGTAAATATTTATATATGGGAAGTCCTATTTTGGCCACCAGAAAATGTTCAGGATTTTTCGGTATTGTACCGGGAAGGTTCTAGAAGGTTCCGGAGTGGGGCCCACCTGCATGGGGGGACCCACATGAACGTGGGTAGTGGGGGCAAGGCCCCACACCCCTGGTCAAGGCGCACCAAGATCCCCCCTTAGAAGGAATAAGATCATATCCCGAAGGGATAAGATCAAGATCCCTAAAAAGGGGGGATAAAAATCGGTGGGGAAGGAAATGATGGGATTTCTTTCCTCCCACCTTTGCCAACGCCCCAATGGACTTGGAGGGCAAGAAACCAGCCCCCTCCACCCCTATATATAGTGGGGAGGCGCATGGGAGCTTCACCCTTGCCCCTGGCGCAGTCCTCCCCCTCTCCAACTCCACCTCCTCCTCGGTAGTGCTTGGTGAAGCCCTGCCGGAGAACTGAAAGCTCCACCACCACGCCGTCGTGCTGCCGGAGCTCTCCCTCAACTTCTCCTCTCCCCTTGCTGGATAAATAAGGAGGAGACGTCCCTGGGCTGTACGTGTGTTCAATGCGGAGGCACCATTGTTCGGTGCTTAGATCAGATTCAGCCGCGATCTGAATCGCTTCGTGAATGACTCCACCGACCGTGTTCTTGTAACGCTTCTGCTTAGCAATCTTTAAGGGTATGAAGATGCACTCCCTCTCTCTCTCGTTGCTAGTCTCTCCATAGATTGATCTTGGTGATGCATAGAAAATTTTGAATTTCTGCTACGTTCCCCAACAGTGGCATCATGAGCTTGGTCTATTGTGTAGATTCTATGCACAAGTAGAACACAAGTAGTTGTGGGCGTTGGTTTGTTCAATATGCTTACCGTTACTAGTCTTATCTTGATTTGGCGGCATCGTGGGATGAAGCAGCCCGAACCGACCTTACACGTACGCTTACGTGAGACAGGTTCCACCGACTGACATGCACTTGTTGCATAAGGTGGCTAGCGGGTGCCAGTCTCTCCCACTTTAGTCGGATCGGATTCAATGAAAAGGGTCCTTATGAAGGGTAAATAGCAATTGGCATATCACCATTGTGGCTTTTGCGTAGGTAAGAAACGTTCTTGCTAGAAACCCATAGCTGCCACGTAAAACATGCAACAACAATTAGAGGACGTCTAACTTATTTTTGCAGGGTATGCTATGTGATGTGATATGGCCAAAAAGAATGTGATGAATGATATATGTGATGTATGAGATTGATCATGTTCTTGTAATAGGAGGAATCACGACTTGCATGTCGATGAGTATGACAACCGGCAGGAGCCATAGGAGTTGTCTTAATTTATTGTATGACCTGCGTGTCATTGAAAATGCCATGTAATTACTTTACTTTATTGCTAACCGTTAGCCATAGTAGTAGAAGTAATACTTGGTGAGACAGCTTCATGAAGACACGATGATGGAGATCATGATGATGGAGATCATGGTGTCATGACGGTGACGAAGGTGATCATGCCGCGCCTCAAAGATGAAGATCAAAGGCGCGAGATGATATTGGCCATATCATGTCACTCTATGATTTGCATGTGATGTTTGTCATGTTTACATCTTATTTGATTAGAACGACGGTAGTAAATAAGATGATCCCTCATTAAAATTTCAAGAAAGTGTTCCCCCTAACTGTTCACCGTTGCGAAAGTTCGTTGTTTCGAAGCACCACATGATGATCGGGTGTGATAGATTCTAACGTCACATACAATGGGTGTAAGCCAGATTTACACACGCGAAACACTTAGGTTGACTTGACGAGCCTAGCGTGTACAGACATGGCCTCGGAACACAAGAGACCGAAAGGTCGAGCATGAGTCGTATAGTAGATACGATCAACATGAAGATGTTCACCGATGATGACTAGTCCGTCTCACGTGATGATCGGACACGGCCTAGTTGACTCGGATCATGTATCACTTAGATGACTAGAGGGATGCCTATCTGAGTGGGAGTTCATCAAATAATTTGATTAGATGAACTTAATTATCGTGAACATAGTCAAAAGGTCTTTGCAAATTATGTTGTAAGCTCGCGTTTTAGTTCTACTATTTAGATATGTTCCTAGAGAAAATATAGTTGAAAGTTGGTAGTAGCAATTATGCGGACTGGGTCCGTAAACTGAGGCTTGTCCTCATTGCTGCGCAGAAGGCTTATGTCCTTAATGCACCACTCGGTGTGCTGAACCTCAAACCTCGTCTGTGGATGTTGCGAACATCTGACATACACGTTTTAATGACTACATGATAGTTCAGTAAGGTTAAACAGTTTAGAATTGTGGCGCCGAAGACATTTTTGAAACGTCGCGGAACATATGAGATGTTCCAAGGGCTGAAATTGGGATTTCAAGATCGTGCCCACGTCAAGAGGTATGAGACCTCCGATGAGTTTCTTAGCCTACAAACTAAGGGAGAAAAGCTCAATCATTGAGCTTGTACTCAGATTGTCTGGGTACAACAACCACTTGAATCGAGTGGGAGTTAATCTTCCAGATGAGATAGTGATGTTTCTCCAAAGACATTGCCACCAAGCTATTAGAGCTTCGTGATCAACTATAACATATCAGGGATAGATATGATGATCCTTGAAATATTCACGATGTTTGACACAGCGAAAGTAGAAATCAAGAAGGAGCATCAATTGTTCATGGTTAGTGAGGGAGTCCTGGACTAGGGGGTGTCCGGATAGCCGAACTATCATCATCGGACGGACTCCAAGACTATGAAGATACAAGATTGAAGACTTCGTCCCGTGTCCGGATGGGACTTTCCTTGGCGTGGAAGGCAAGCTTGGCGATACGGATATGTAGATCTCCTACCATTGTAACCGACTCTGTGTAACCCTAGCTCTCTCCGGTGTCTATATAAACCGGAGGGTTTTAGTCCATAGGACGAACAACAATCATACCATAGGCTAGCTTCTAGGGTTTAGCCTCCTTGATCTCGTGGTAGATCTACTCTTGTACTACCCATATCATCAATATTAATCAAGAAGGACGTAGGGTTTTACCTCCATGGAGAGGGCCCGAACCTGGGTAAAACATCGTGTCCCTTGTCTCCTATTACCATCCGCCTAGACGCACAGTTCGGGACCCCCTACCCGAGATCCGCCGGTTTTGACACCGACATTGGTGCTTTCATTGAGAGTTCCTCTGTGTCGTCGCTCATAGGCCCGATGGCTCCTTCGATCATCAACAACAACGCGGTCCAGGGTGAGACTTTTCTCCCCGGACAGATCTTTGTATTCGGCGGCTTTGCACTGCGGGCCAATTCGCTCGGCCATCTGGAGCAGATCGAAAGCTACGCCCCTGACCATCAGGTCAGATTTGGAAGTTTGAACTTCACAGCCGACATCCGCGGAGACTTGATCTTCGATGGATTCGAGCCACAGCCGAGCGCGCCGCACTGTCACAATGGGCATGACCTAGCTCTGCCGCCGGACAGTGCCCTGGAGGCCGCACAAGAGTCCGCTCCGACCCTTAACTCGGAGCCGACTGCGCCGATCGAGGATGGGTGCTTAGACACCGCCTCGGGGGCTGCTACCTCTACGGTGATAGAGACGAATACCGACCCTGTCCCTTGTGAAGCTCGTGACTCCGAGGTGCCGGACTCCGAACCTCCTGCGCCTCTACCAATCGAATCCGATTGGGCGCCGATCATGGAGTTCACCGCTACGGACATCTTTCAGCACTCGCCTTTTGGCGACATCCTTAACTCACTAAAGTATCTCTCATTATCAGGAGAGCCCTGGCCGGACCACGGTCAGGACGGTTGGGATGCGGACGACGAAGAAATTCAAAGCCCACCCACCACCCACTTTGTAGCCACTATCGACGACCTAACCGACATGCTAGACTTTGACTCCGAAGACATCGACGATATGGACGACGATGCCGGAGACGACCAAGAACTAGCGCCTACGGGGCACTGGAAAGCCACCTCGTCATACGACATATACATGGTGGACATCCCAAAGGAAGGGAACGGTGATGGAACAATGGAGGAAGACCCCTCCAAGAAACAGCCTAAGCGCCGGCGTCAGCGGCGCCGCTCTAAATCCCGCCACAGTAAGAATGGAGATTCCGGCACCGGAGACAACAACACCCCAGATAGTGCCGAAGACAACCCCCTCCAGCAAGATTCAGCACAGGAGGATGGAGAAGCCATCCCTCATGAGAGAGCGGCAGACAAGGAGGTAGAAGACGATAATTACATGCCTCCCTCCGGAGACGAGGCAAGCCTCGATGACGACGAATTCGTCGTGCCTGAGGATCCCGTCGAACAAGAGCGTTTTAAACGCAGGCTTATGGCCACGGCAAGTAGCCTCAAGAAAAAGCAGCAACATCTTAGAGCTGACCAAGATCTGCTAGCCGACAGATGGACCGAAGTCCTTCCGGCCGAGGAGTACGAACTCGAACGCCCCTCCAAAAGCTACCCCAAACGCAAGCTGCTGCCCCGATTAGAGGAGGAAGCATACAAACCCACATCACCAGCGCACAATACGGCCGACCGTCCACCTCGTGGCCGCGACAGAGAGGCCTCCAGGCCCTCCACTAAAGCCATACCCCGGCATCGCTCGAAAAGTACAAAGCCACGAGGGAATGCGCCGGACTTGCAAGACATATTGGAGGATAAGGCAAGACAATCAAGATCGATCTACGGATCGCTTGGGCGCCCCCACAATACGCGACGATGACCGCCGCGCCGGATACAGCAACTCCGGCCAGGCCGAACACAATAGAATAAGCTCGCTTGAGCTACGTCATGATATATCCCAATATAGAGGCGCCGCACACCCACTATGCTTCACAGATGAAGTAATGGATCATTAACTCCCCGAAGGGTTCAAACCTGTGAACATTGAATCCTACGATGGCACAACAGACCCTGCAGTTTGGATCGAAGACTATCTCCTTCATATCCACATGGCCCGCGGTGATGATCTTCACACCATCAAATACCTCCTGCTCAAGCTTAAAGGACCAGCTCGGCATTGGCTCAACAGCTTGCCAGCAGAATCAATTGGGTGTTGGGAGGACCTAGAAGCCGCATTCCTTGATAACTTCCAGGGCACATATGTGCGACCACCAGACGCTGATGACCTAAGCCACATAATTCAGCAGCCAGACGAATCGGCCAGACAATTCTGGAGACGGTTCTTAACCAAGAAAAATCAAATCGTCGACTGTCCGGATGCAGAGGCCCTTGCCGCCTTCAAGCATAATATCCGCGACGAGTGGCTTGCCCGGCACCTAGGACAGGAAAAGCCGAAATCAATGGCAGCCCTCACATCACTCATGACCCGCTTCTGCGCGGGAGAGGATAGCTGGCTAGCCCACAGTAACAACCTCAACAAAAATTCTGGCAGTCCGGATACCAAGGACCGTAATGGTAGGTCGCGTCGCAACAAGCACAAACGCCGCATTAACGGTGATAATACTGAGGATACGGGAGTCAACGCCGGATTCAGAGGCTCCAAACCCGGTCAGCGGAAAAAGCCATTCAAAAGAACTACTCCGGGTCCGTCCAATTTGGACCGAATACTCGACCGCTCATGCCAGATACACGGCACCCCTGAAAAGCCAGCTAATCACACCAACAGGGATTGTTGGGTATTCAAGCAGGCAGGCAAGTTAATTGCCGAAAACAATGACAAGGGGCTGCATAGCGATGACGAGGGAGAGACCCGGCCGCCGAACAATAGAGGACAGAAGGGTTTCCCCCCACAAGTGCGGACGGTGAACATGATATACGCAACCCACATACCCCAAAAGGGAGCGGAAGCGTGCACTCAGGGACGTATATGCGATGGAGCCAGTCGCCCCAAAGTTCAATCCATGGTCCTCCTGCCCGATCACTTTTGATCGAAGGGATCACCCCACCCGCATCCGCCATGGCGGATTCGCAGCGTTGGTTCTAGACCCAATCGTCGATGGGTTTCACCTCACTAGAGTCCTAATGGACGGCGGCAGCAGCCTGAACCTGCCTTGCCAGGATACAGTGCGCAAGATGGGCATAGACCCCTCAAGGATTAAACCCACAAAGACGACCTTCAAAGGCGTCATACCAGGTGTAGAGGCCAATTGTACAGGCTCAGTGACACTGGAAGTGGTCTTCGGATCCCCGGATAACTTCCGAAGCGAGGAGTTAATCTTCGACATAGTCCCGTTCCGCAGCGGCTATCATGCACTGCTCGGACTAACCGCATTTGCAAAGTTCAATGCGGTGCCACAGTACGCATATCTCAAGATCAAGATGCTAGGCCCTCGAGGAGTCATCACGGTCAATGGAAACACGGAACGCTCTCTCCGAACGGAGGAGCATACAGTGGCTCTCGCAGCGGAAGTGCAGAGCAGCCTCTTAAGGCAATTCTCGAGTCCGACCGTTAAGGGAGCGGACACCGCCAAGCGCGCCCGGAGTAACCTACAACAAGACCACCTGGCATGTTCCGAGCACGCGTAGCAACGCGGCCCCAACCCCAGCCCTTGCAAAATTGCAAAACCAGTACTCCGCGTACATCACTACGCTCTGAAGATACCATGGGCATAGGGGGAGGGGCACGACCACGGCAGGCCCAGAGTGCGGCTCAACCACACCAAGGGCTCCCAAGTGTGTCATCCTTTTTTCCTTTTTTTCTCTTTTTTTCTTATCCTCAGGACTCCGTTTCCCAGAAACCCTGCCCGGCAGTAGACCCGCCGAACTCATGATGCAACAGCCAGGGAAGCAGAAAAGCTACGACGAGTATCCATGTGGTCTCCATTACGAGCATTGTACCTGTTTTATACACCATTCCGCAGCCTACCCCTGGAGGGGGACATCTTAAATAGTCCCACCCCTTGCTTATCGCACTATTTGTATCGTTCTGCATTCATTGTAGTATTTTTTAAATAAACAATGCATCGCTTTTTGCCTATCATTGCATTCCTTTTTATATATGTGTTCAATTATGACATGTTGCATCCGTACGCTTTGGTACGGCCAAATACACCAGGGGCTTAAGTTCCCCACATTATGGTATGATAAGTCCAAACACTTTCGCAAGTGCGGCACCCCGAACTTATAGCATTATATGCATCGGCTCCGAATCATGTCTTGGGTCAATAGTTGGGTTTGCCCGGCTCCCATGTTTTGGTACCTTACGTTCCGTTATATCGGCTAAGGTAGCACTGGGAGAACCACTACGATTGTGCCTGAGGGAGTCCTGGATTAGGGGGTGTCCGGATAGCCGGACTACCATCATCAGCCGAACTATCATCGGCCGGACTATCATCATCGACCGGACTCCAAGACTATGAAGATACAAGATTGAAGACTTCGTCCCGTGTCCGGATGGGACTTTCCTTGGCGTGGAAGGCAAGCTTGGCGATACGGATACGTAGATCTCCTACCATTGTAACCGACTCTATGTAACCCTAGCCCTCTCCGGTGTCTATATAAACCGGATGGCTCTAGTCCGTAGGACACAACAACAACCATTACAATCATACCATAGGCTAGCTTCTAGGGTTTAGCCTCCTTGATCTCGTGGTAGATCCACTCTTGTAAACATCCACAATATCAATATCAATCAAGCAGGACGTAGGGTTTTACCTCCATCAAGAGGGCCCGAACCTGGGTAAAACATCGTGTCCCTTGTCTCCTGTTACCATCCGCCTAGACGCACAGTTCGGGACCCCCTACCCGAGATCCGCCGGTTTTGACACCGACATTGGTGCTTTCATTGAGACTTCCTCTATGTCGTCACCGATAGGCTTGATGGCCTCCTCAATCGACAACGACGCAGTCCTGGGTGAGACTTTTCTCCCCGGACAGATCTTCGTATTCGGCGGCTTCGCACTGCGGGCCAACTCACTTGGCCATCTGGAGCAGATCGAAAGCTACGCCCCTGGCCGTCAGGTCAGGTTTGGAAGCCTAAACTTCACGGCCGATATCCGCGGGGACTTGATCTTCGATGGATCTGAGCCACAGCCAAGCGTGTCGCGCTACTACGACGGGCACGACCTAACTCTGCCGCCGGATAGCACCTTGGAGGCCGCACACGAATCCGCTCCCACCCATAGTCCAGAGCCGATCGCACGGATCGAGGGCGGATGGCTGGACACCACCTTGGGAGCTGCAACTTCTACGGTGATGGAGCCGAACATTACCTTGTCCCGCATAAAGCCCATGACTCCGAGGTGCCGGACCCCCTGCCGGACACCAAACCTCCTGCGCCCCTGCCAGTCGGATCCGATTGGGTGCCGATCATGGAATTCACTGCTGCGGACACCTTTCAGCACTCACCCTTCGGCGATATCTTAAATTCGCTGAAGCATCTCTCACTATCCGGAGAGCCCTGGCCGAACTACGGCCAGGATGGTCGGGACGCGGACAATGAAGAAATTCAGAGCCCACCCACCACCCACTTCGTAGCCACCGTCGATGATCTAACCGACGTGCTAAACTACGACTCCGAAGGCATCAATGGTATGGACGACGATGCCGGAGACGATCAAGAACCAGCGCCTACAGGGCACTGGAAGGCCACCTCGTCACATGACATATATATGGTGGACACCCCAAAGGGAAGCTATAACGAGGAACAACGGGACACGGAAGAGGATAATCCCGCTGATAAACAAACAAAACGGCGACGTAAACGCCGCCCTAAGTCCCGCCTCGATCAAAGCAGCATTCCTAACGACCCAGCGATAGAGCAGGGCAAACCAGCGGACGACGAACATACAACCAAGCAACCATCCGAACAGGACGAACCGGATAATCAACCCCTTCACGGAGCAATCAACAGTCCGGACACAACACCGGAGCATAAGAACCTTCACAAAAGACTCATCGCCACTGCAAGAAGTTTGAAGAAGGAAAAACGGAAGCTCAAAACAGCGGAAGACATACTCAGAATGAAGTGGAGCAAAGTACTCAAGACCGCAGACAAATATGGCAATGGCCATCAAACAAAGAGCTACCCGAAGCGCAAGTTGCTGCCAGAATTTGACGAGGAAGCCATAGAGCCCTCACAGTCAAAAAATAAAGAGGCCGCCTGGCCGGATAGACGGCCAGATGACAGGCCAAAAGCGACAAGCGGCGCCGCACACAAGCCGACTTATGATCCTGGGGAAACGGACGGCCCAACTAGGTCCATCTACGGGCCAAAAAAGAGGGCCCCAGGAAGTAACACAACACGACAAGTGTTCGAAGACAGCAGCACACCCAAATACAGGGGCGCCGCACACCCGCTATGTTTTACCGATGAGGTGCTGGATCATGAATTTCCAGCAGGGTTCAAACCCATAAACATAGAGGCATACGACGGCACAACAGACCCCGGAGTCTGGATAGAAGATTACATACTACACATACACATGGCTAGAGGAGATGATCTCCACGCCATAAAATACCTACCCCTCAAGCTCAAAGGGCCAGCTCGGCATTGGCTCAAAAGCCTCCCAAAAAACACTGTTGGAAGTTGGGAGGAGCTTGAGGACGCGTTTAGAGCAAATTTTCAAGGGACTTATGTCCGCCCTCCGGATGCAGACGATCTGAGTCATATAACCCAACAGCCCGGAGAGTCAACACGCAAATTCTGGAACAGGTTCCTTACCAAAAAGAACCAAATAGTCGACTGTCCGGACGCGGAAGCCTTAGCAGCTTTTAAACACAACGTCCGAGATGAATGGCTCGCCAGACACCTCGGCCAAGAGAAGCCAAGAACAATGGCCGCGCTAACAAGCCTCATGACGCGCTTTTGCGCAGGAGAAGACAGCTGGCTAGCAAGATGCAGCACCAGCGACCCGAGTACATCTGAGATCAGAGATGGAAACGGAAAATCACGGCATAGGAAAGATCAGCGCTGGAATAAAGAAAAAAGCCCAAAGGGCACGGCGGTCAACGCCGGATTCAAAAGCTCGCGGCCAAACAATAAAACACTGCCTCTTAAGGACAACAGCGATGAGCTATCAAATTTAAACAAAATTTTAGATCAGATATGTAAAATCCACAGTACCTCCGGAAGGCCTGCAAACCATACCAACCAAAATTGTTGGGTTTTTAAATAGTCCGGCAGACTCAACGCCGGACACAAGGGGCTCGATGCGCCAAGCGAGGACGATGACGAACCCCACCAGCAGAGCACTAGAAGTCAAAAGACTTTCCCACAAGAAGTCAAAACAGTAAACTCGCTTCATGTGATAGTACGGAAAACCAACACGGCACTCGCTAAGACAAGTGTCGCACGGTCCACCCCAGCGGAACACCGAGATTGGATGTCAAAACCAATCACTTTCGACCATCTGGATTAGTCCAGAAGTATCCGGAACGCAGGATAGACTGCCCTGATATTGGATCCCATAATAGACGGACTGCAATTCACGCAGGTTTTGATGGACGGCGGCAGTGACTCAAACCTGCTATATCCGGACACAATCCGCAAGTTGGGATAGACCCTACTACAATTCGGCATAGCCGCACTTCCTTCAAAGGAGTGGCGCCAGGCCCTTACGCCAGGTGCACAGGTTCATTATTACTAGAAGTTGTGTTCGGGTCACCTGACAACTTCCGACGAGAAAAGCTAACCTTTCATGTCGCCCCATTTAAAAGTAGCTATCAAGCATCACTGGGACGGGAAGCTTTCGTCCGCTTCAATGCAATACCACATTACGCGTCTCTTACGCTTAAAATGCCCGGTCCACGTGGCATCATTTCATTAAAAGGTCGCCTGAGACCCCGGACATGGCTGGACGAGTCCGGAATAAATAAGCTAGGGGCTACCTAGCCGCACACCCCTTCACAAGGGTTTGTACATATAAGCCATAATGAGCTAGCATAGGCTCAACTTTATTAATCTATATTTCAATTTTTTATGCACTTTCTCGCACGATTTCTTTTCAAACTAAGTTCCTCTCTTTTTACAGATGAACAGCGTGCACACCCGTCCAGGATACGGCACAACGGAGACACAGGCGCAGACGTGCAGTAGGGACCCGTTGCAAGGACTCTTTTCAGACTAAGACCCTACGTAAACCTTTCTTACTGTCTCTTGTTGCTATAATCCCCTGGTTTCTCATTATAACCAGAGTGGAGACTGGCGTTTTGGCATCGGCCGCGCCAGAAGAACTTGCCCGTACCTGGACACAAGGGGCTTAGGGCATTGTTTTGCCCGCTATTGTAAAGACCGAACACCTTCGGGAGTGTTCGGCGTCTCGAGTTAGGCCTTATATGCATCAGCTCTGAATCATGTCTTTGGTCAAATGTTGGGTTTGCCTGGCTCCTGTGTTTTGCTGCCTTACGTTCCGTATCGCCGGCTAACGCGGCACCAAGAGAACTACTGCGATTGTGCCCCAGTTCGGCTGGGCGAGCACCTCAGTAGAGAAAGCCGAAAACTGACTGTCATGATACAGCGAGAGACTGGTCAACCACTCGATCGACCATGGGAATGTTTAGAATTCCTTCGCTTTGAAGAAGGGCCGTTTCCCGGTCAGGCACATACGCGCCCCAAATTCGGAGAGCGCGGTGCCCCCAGGGGCTATGTCGTAGCCCCACCCTCGAACTCCATGGCTAAGTGAAAGTGATAAAGCATTATAGTCTGGTTGCCTCGTTTGCTACGCTACCACCTCCTTTACAGGACCGAGACGTCGGATTAAGTGTGAAAACACGCTATTTTTTGCGAACACCCCCGCACCTTGTGCGTGGGGGCTAAAGCCGACGACTGCCATCTTTCAGGTTATACACACGTATACATGAACGGCCGCATAGGAGATATTCTATTACTTGAACGCACAAGTATAAAAGGCGCTTACATCATAAATATTGTTTTACATCATAAAAACGTTCATTCGAACGTAACATTTTTTGAGCATTGCGACTCTATTACACGAGCACCACGCAGCACTTCACCAAAATAGTGCTCGGCGGGTAACCGGTTATCGTCCGAACCCGGGGTCGCAACAGCGGTGGCATCCATCTCTGTCCAATGTGTCTTCACACGGGAGAGTGCCATCCGCGCACCCTCTATGTAGGCCGACCGCTTCATCGCCTTGATATGCGGCACCGCCCCAAGAAATTGCTGCAATAAGCCAAAGTAACTCTTCGGCTTGGGCCTATCCAGCCAGACATGGGTCACTATATCCATCATAGCAAGCCCGGACAACCTATTTAGCTCAGCCCACTCGGCCAAACGGTCGGTCAGCGGAAGTGAACACTCCGGACTATGGAATTGAGACCAAAACAGCTCTTCTGTCTTGTGATCCTTCTGGCTTCGAAAATGCACAACGGCATCCGCCGCACTCGCTTCTAAGTCCATATAAGGGTCCTCTGGACCCCACAGTTGGCCCAGCTAAGCATACTTTGGATCCGTAAACCTTTGGCGCAGCAGAAAAGGCTTGCCAGCTACAATATCTCCGGCTTGGCGTAGCTCTTCCTTTATAGCCCGCATTGCAGAGCAGGCATCCTTGGCTTCGACGGTGGCCTTCCCCAGGTCTTCTTGCCCCTCTAGGCGCTCCTTCCCAAGAGCCTCATTGCGGTCGGTAGCATCTTTTAACTTCACGGCCATTTCGGCCATCTCTTCCCTGCTCCGGCAGTGTGCGACCCTTTCGGCCGCTAACTCCTCGGCCGCCCTCGAGGCCGCCGCATTACTCCTTCTGGCCTGCTCCTTGGCTTGAGCAAGTTCGGTCCGAAGGCTCTCCATAGCAGCGGCACTATCTGCATTTCACACACATGTTGTAAGGAGCTGGCTTCGACTCCCTTACCAAGTGACCGCACAGAAACACTTACCTTGCGACTCATCAAGTCGCCTGTTGACCAGCGTGATGTCCGCATCCGCAATAGCGAGTTGCCGCTTTAGTTCAGCAACTCCATCAGTCCGGCTGGCCCCCAGACGACCCGCCACCTGCATCGGCACGGCGGAAATTTAAACCTGCGATTTTGATCCTCGGCACGCTGTCGATTTCGACAACCTACCGAGTCTCAGGGGCTACTATCTATACAGGGCGCATTCTATATGCAAAACTGTTAAAAGGTGTGTCATTTTTACGTACCTCAAACCCTGCCAGCAAACTCCTGACGGCATTATGCAACCCGCCTTCGGCGGACGAAATCCTTTCAATCACCATGCTCATCAATGTGTGGTGATCTTCTGAGATAGACGCCTTCTCAAGCAGATCCTTCAGCCATACACCAGTTGGCGCCGAACTATCCGGCTTTGCCAAACCAGGGGGCTCCCGCCGTGACGACACTTCAGGCTCGTCCGCCCTATCCGACGGCGCCTCGGACGGAGGCGTCTCGCTCTCCATCATCTCCGGACGAAGGTCCCCCGAAGACGAGCTCATTTGCGAAGGACGGAGATCCGAACTACAAGGTAAAAACTTTAGTTATCCTCAGAAGGACAAATAGGGATGTCCCTTATGATAAAACTCCTTTCTTTCTACTTACGGCTCGTTGGAGGGCTGATTCTTCAAGGGAGATTGTGCGGCCGGGGCCTCCCCGGACGCAGGACCCTCTGGCGAAGATTTCTTCCCCCGTTTAGGGGCTTTTGCCCCTGGGTCCTCGGAGGCAGTCCTCTTATCCCCTTGGAGGGAGGGATTCTCGATCCCCCCTCTTTCAAGAGCCTCCTTAGGCGAGGCAGTAGCTTTCCTGCTTTCCCCTTCGCCTTCCTCTGGAGGCGCAACCTCAAGCATCCGGACCAGCACGGAATCCGGCGCGGTCTCGGGGAGGGGGGCCGGACACCATATCAATTTTGCTTCCGCTATCCACTCCTGTTTAGAAGGAAGTTGGTCATAAGGCGAATCATCGAAAGGCAAACAAACGGTATGTCCGTACTTGGAACTACTTACTTGAGTATCCAGGCAATTGCAGCTTAGGCCAGCATCCTCGGTCAATTCCGGACGCGCCTCTTGCGATCCGAAGAATAATTTGTACATCTCCAGGGGTGTCATACCCATGAAGTGTTGAAGAATCTGTGGGCCCTCCGGATTGAACTCCCACAGCCGGAGAGGGCGGCGTTTGCAGGGCGGGAGACGCCTAATCAGCATAACCTGCATTACCACCACCATATCAACCTCCCTCGTTTGGAGATCTCGAATCCGGCCCTGCAGAAGGGGCACGTCCTTTGACGGCCCCCAGTTGAGCCCTTGGTTGATCCACGACATCAACCGTCGTGGAGGTCCCGGGCGGAATAAGGGCGGCGGCTTTTGTCTGCGGCCCCTCGGAACGGTAATATAGAACCACTCTTGCTGCCACGGGCCGAGCTCCTCTTGGAAGGAGCCAGCGGGCCACGGGGCATCGGCCCTCCTACTTATGGCCGCCCCGCCGCACTCCGCTTGATGCCCCCCGATCATCTTCGGCGCCACATTGAAGGTCTTCAGCCACAGGCCGAAGTGAGGGGTGACGCGGAGGAAGGCTTCGCAGACGACAATAAATGCGGAAATATGGATGATGGACTCCGGAGCCAAATCGTGGAATTCCAACCCGTAGTAAAACATGAGCCCTCTCACAAAAGGATCCATCGGGAAGCCTAAACCCCGACGGAGGTGGGATACAAAAACGACATACTCGCCGGGCTCGGGGGTGGGGATGGCCTGCCCTTCGGCAGGCAACCTGTGCGAAATCTCATAAGCCAGGTACTTGGCCTCCCGCAGCTTTAGCACGTCCTCCTCCGTGAAGGAGGAGGGCATCCACCAGCCCTGGAGGTCGGAACCGGACATTGTTGAAAGTCCGAAGCGCTCGAATCTGGAGCTCTAGGTGCTGGAACTTGGAGCGGGGAGAGGATTTGATGGAGGATTGAAGAAAAGAAATGAGCCTTGGTCCCGTTATAAAGAGGGAGAATACCAAGAGCCGTCTCCGTGACCGTTTGGGACTCTCCTTCGATAGAGGGGGCGTGGCGACGGGCGCGGTTGGGTTACCCACGTCCGTATTGATGAGAATCCCGGAGTAAGGGGGAACACGATCTCTGCTTCGACAAGACGTGCCAAGGAAACCGCTTCGCTAAATGCGCTGAGGTGGTAGAGTAAAAAACGATTCAAGTAATGGCTTGGTAGTGGCGTGACGTCATGCCGCAAAAAAAGTCAGCAGATTGAACTTGTGTATATATTATTCTCTCTACGGTGGAACGTGGAATTTATTTTGCAGAGCCGGACACTATCCTGGTGTTCACAATCTTCTATCATTCGGAGGAGGAACCCGCCTTGCAATGCCAAGCAATATACGCGCCAGACTTATCGTCATTGAAGCCTGGTTCAGGGGCTACTGAGGGAGTCCTGGATTAGGGGGTGTCCGGATAGCTGGACTACCATCATCAGCCGAACTATCATCGGCCGGACTATCATCATCGACCGGACTCCAAGACTATGAAGATACAAGATTGAAGACTTTGTCCCGTGTCCGGATGGGACTTTCCTTGGCGTGGAAGGCAAGCTTGGCGATACGGATACGTAGATCTCCTACCATTGTAACCGACTCTATGTAACCCTAGCCCTCTCCGGTGTCTATATAAACCGGATGGCTCTAGTCCGTAGGACACAACAACAACCATTACAATCATACCATAGGCTAGCTTCTAGGGTTTAGCCTCCTTGATCTCGTGGTAGATCCACTCTTGTAAACATCCACAATATCAATATCAATCAAGCAGGACGTAGGTTTTTACCTCCATCAAGAGGGCCCGAACCTGGGTAAAACATCGTGTCCCTTGTCTCCTGTTACCATCCGCCTAGACGCACAGTTCGGGACCCCCTACCCGAGATCCGCCGGTTTTGACACCGACAGTGCCCCTGTTGAGCTGGGCGAGCACCTCAGTGGAGAAAGCTAAAATTGACCGTCATGATGGGGCGAGAGCCGGTCACTGTTCGAGAGGTTTTTTCGAGTCCCTAAAGACTTATGCCGCTTAGAGCGAGGAACCGGCTTTGTCCGGCCCAGGCGTGGATAGCGCCCCGAATTCGGCCTTCCGAACACTAGGGGCTTCGCCGAAATTTAAAATTATAGAATTCTATGGCTAAGTGAGAGTGTTCAAGCATTATAAGTCCGGTTGCCTCGTTTGTCGTGTTGGGCGCCTCCCTAGATGGACCCAAAAATGGGAACAAGAGCGCTCAAGTTTATCCCAAACACCCCAGCACTCGTGGCATGGGGGCTGAAGCCGACGACTTGCCATCTCTCAGATTTGATAAACGGCCGCATAGAAGGTAATATTTTAAATTAACAAGCGTTGCTTAGCGCATATGAACAAAGTTTTCAGCGCACAGGATAACAAAATGCGAGTCTACTCAAATATTTCATCGTTGGAGCACTCACCTGCAATAATGCGGGCACCCTTCAGGACACCCTTATAACACATTTCAGGCGTGCGATACTCCTTGCCCGGCGGTGGCGCGTCGGTCACAAGCTTCTCAGCATCCATCTTGCCCCAGTGCACCTTAGCACGGGCAAGGGCCCGATGGGCACCTTCAATGCAGGCGGAGCGCTTGATGCCTTCAACCCACGGACGAGCATCCACCAGCCGCCGCACCCGGCCAAAGTAGCTCCCGGGCATGGCCTCTTTGGGCCACAGCCAAACTATGAGGCCCTTCATGGCCTGTTCAGCCACCTTGTGGAGCTCGACCAGCTGCTTTAGCTGGTCGCTAAGGGGCACCGGATGTCCGGCCTCAGCATACTGAGACCAGAACACCTTCTCCGTCGAGCTCCCCTCCTCGGCTCTGTAGAAAGCGGCAGCATCGGACACGCTACGGGGCAGATCTGTGAACGCTCCTCGAGAGCTCTGAATTCGGGTAAGTAACAGGTAATTCACTTTTACATGCTTGCTTTGCATGAAGAATGCCTTACCCGCCACTATTTTCTTCAATGCCTCAATCTCCTGGAGGGCCTTGTGGGCTTCGGCCTTAGCGGCTTTGGCACTCTCAAGAGCCTACGCAAGCTCGGACTCCCGAGTCTTCGAGTCACGCTCCAAACTCTCGTGTTTTTCCACGAGAGCCTGGAGCTCTTGCCGTACCTCCGCCACCCGCGCCTCCTGCTTCTCTCGCTCGGCGCGTTCCACAGCCGCATTGCGTTCAGCCGCGGATACCGCCTCCTTCAGGGTTGCCACCTCGTTCATCGCCCCTGGAATACCCATGTTATCCTTGTCATTCCTCTTGCAACCAAATCCTTTTCTGTAAGGTACAACTTTAAATAAGGTGTTACTCACCTTCCTTGTCCTCGAGCTGCTTCTTGGCACGGCCGAGCTCGATCTTGGACCTCTCGAGGCTCTGCTTCAAGGAATTGACCTCCGCAGTCAGTGCGGCAGAGGTCAGCAGCGCAGCCTGCATTCCCATATTGACATATTTTTGTTAGACACCTGCGTATATCTTTTTAGATCCTCAGTCCGGCTTTTCCTTCCGAACACCGAACCAAGCATCAGGGCCTACTGTCTATGCGGTACTATTTTACATATCTTAAAACTCTTACCTCAAAGCCTGTTAGAAGGCTGTTGCAGGCTTCGGTCAGCCTGCTCTTGGCGAGCTGAACCTTCTGAATCACCGCACTCATGACAGTGTGGTGTTCCTCTTCGATGGAAGTGCCATTGAGTGCCTCCAGCAAGTTATCCGGTGCCTCCGGTTGGACGGAGGCCGCCGGCGTCACAGTCTTGCCCTTCTTACGAAGGGGCCGCCCGCCGGACCCAGGAACCACTGCAGGTTCCGGTGCGGAGTCCGATCCAAAGTCCAGGAGGTTGCCTTGCGGCACCTCCGGGGCCCCCTCCTCCTGGTGGATCCCTTTCCGGGATCCCACCTCGGCGTCGTCGCGGGGGGAGGAGGCGGTCGGAAGTGAAGTGCTATCCACATCCGACGTACCCAAGGACCCGCTCGACGAAGCGGGAAGATCGTCATTGGGCGGACTACAGGGTTGTATGCGGCATTAGAAAGACACCATGCAACGAAAAGAAAAGTTATGAGCTATTCGGGAGTCCGGATACTTACGATCTCACCAGGGGCTTGGCCCTTGAAGGCCAATCCTCGTCGCCGTCGCCGGCGTTGGCGGAATAGTTCGGAGGAAGGGTCCTTCCCTTCTTGGACCCTCCGGCCTTCCCAGTTGGGGAGGCCTTCCTTTTCTTCTCTTCCCCCGTTGGGGAAGAAGCTTCTTTCTTCTCCTCCTCGTCTTTGCGGGAGGAGTCCGCCTTGGAGTCATCAGATGATGAGTCTGATAACACCAGATGACGGGAACTCTTTCGAGTTCCCGTGGCCTTCTTCTTGGCCTTCTTATCCGGCACCACGTGAGGTGCCGGAACCAGCAGCCCCGTTAAGTGGGCGTCCGCTGGGTCTTCTGGCAAAGGAGCCGGACAGTTAGTCTGCCCGGCCTTCTTCAGCTAGTCCTGTCAAAGGAAAGGGAGTTTAGATCCCGCATAGAGTCAAACTATGGAAAGCAAGTGTCCCATAAAGGATAATATAGCTTACCTCGCCAGCCTGACGCTGCGAGCTGAATCCACAATCTTCGGTGGCGGATGCGGGAGCCTCGGCGCCCTTGAACAGCACACTCCAGGCCTCTTCGTACGTAGTGTCGAAGAGCATGTTCAAAGTCTGGTGCTGCGCCGGATCAAACTCCCACAAATTGAAAGCCCGTTGTTGGCACGGGAGGATCCGGCGGATGAGCATGACCTGGACTACGTTGACAAGCTTGAGCTTCTTGTTCACTAGCTTTTGGACGCAGGCTTGGAGTCCGGTCAGCTCCTCCGAATCGCCCCATGTCAGGCCCTTCTCTTTCCAGGAGGTGAGCCGTGTGGGGATGCCAGATCTGAATTCGGGGGCCGCTGCCCATTCAGGGTCACGCGGCTCGGTGATGTAGAACCACCCCGATTGCCACCCTTTGATGGTTTCCACGAAGGCGCCTTCGAGCCATGTGACGTTGGGCATCTTGCCCACCATGGCACCTCCGCACTCCGCTTGGCGGCTGCCCACTACCTTCGGCTTGACATTAAAAGTCTTCACCCATAAGCCGAAGTGGGGTTGGATGCAGAGGAAGGCCTCACACACGACGATGAACGCCGAGATGTTGAGGATAAAATTCGGGGCCAGATCATGGAAATCCAGGCCATAGTAGAACATGAGCCCCCGGAAAAATGGGTGGAGTGGGAAGCCCGGTCCGCGGAGGAAATGGGGAACCAATACCACCCTCTCATGGGGCCTGGGAGTGGGGATGAGCTGCCCCTCGTCGGGGAGCCGGTGCGCGATATCGCTGGACAAATATCCGGCGCTGCGCAGCTTCTTGATGTGCCCCTCCGTAACGGAGGAGGCCATCCACTTGCCTCCCGCTCCGGACATGGTTGGAGAAGTTGAGGTGAGATGTGCGGACTTGGGCGCTGGAGCTCGAGTGCACGGAGATGGATAAGCAAAGGAGGAAGAAGGCGTAGGTAAAAAGGTGGATCCTTATCCCCTTATATATGGGCGGACGAAACCATGCGTCCCCACCGGCCTGGTAAAACTCGCTTATCTCCCAAGCGCCGCAATCAATGACGCGGTTGGGTTACCCACGTCCGTATTGATGGGAATCCCGGAATAAGGGGAACACGATCTCTGCTTCGACAAGACGTGCCAAGGAAACCGCTTCGCTAAACGTGCTGAGGTGGAACAATAAAAACAATTCGAGTAAAGGCTTGGCCGTGGCGTGATGTCATGCTATGAGATACGTCAGCAGATTGAAGTTGTGTAAATATTATTCTCTCTATGGTGGTATGTGGAATTTATTTTGCAGAGTCGGACACTATCCTGGTGTTCACAATCTTCTATGAAGAATTCGGAGGAGGAACCCGCCTTGCAATGCCGAAGACAATATGCGCGCGGACTCGTCATCATTGAAGCCTGGTTCAGGGGCTACTGAGGGAGTCCTGGACTAGAGGGTGTCCGGATAGCCGAACTATCATCATCGGCCGGACTCCAAGACTATGAAGATACAAGATTGAAGACTTCGTCCCGTGTCCGGATGGGACTTTCCTTGGCGTGGAAGGCAAGCTTGGTGATACGGATATATAGATCTCCTACCATTGTAACCGACTCTGTGTAACCCTAGCCCTCTCCGGTGTCTATATAAACCGGAGGGTTTTAGTCCATAGGACGAACAACAATCATACCATAGGCTAGCTTTTAGGGTTTAGCCTCCTTGATCTCATGGTAGATCTACTCTTGTACTACCCATATCATTAATATTAATCAAGCAGGACGTAGGGTTTTACCTCCATGGAGAGGGCCCGAACCTGGGTAAAACATCGTGTCCCTTGTCTCCTATTACCATCCGCCTAGACGCACAGTTCGGGACCCCCTACCCGAGATCCGCCGGTTTTGACACCGACAGTTAGTGAAACCACTAGTTTCAAGAAGGGCAAGGGCAAGAAGGGATACTTCATGAAACAGAAAATCAGTTGCTGCTCCAGTGAAGAAACCCAGGGTTGAACCCAAACCCGAGACTAAGTGCTTCTGTAATGAGGGAACGGTCACTGAAGCAGAACTATCCTAGATACTTGGTAGATGAGAAGGCTGGCAAGGTTGACAGAAGTATATTGGATATACATTATATTAAATGTGTACTTTACTAGTACTCCTAGTAGCACCAGGGTATTAAGATACCGGTTCGGTTGCTAAGTGTTAGTAACTCGAAATAAAAGAGCTACGGAATAAACGGAGACTAGCTAAAGGTGAGATGACGATGTGTGTTGGAAGTGTTTCCAAGGTTGATGTGATCAAGCATCGCCTGCTCCCTCTACCATCGAGATTGGTGTTAAACCTAAATAATTGTTATTTGGTGTTTGCGTTGAGCATAGACATGATTGGATTATGTCTATCGCAATACGGTTATTCATTTAAGGAGAATAATGGTTACTCTATTTATTTGAATAATACCTTCAATGGTCTTGCACCTAAAATGAATGGTTTATTGAATCTCGATCATAGTGATACACATGTTCATGCCAAAAGATATAAGATAGTAATGATAGTACCACTTGCTTGTGGCACTGCCATTTGAGCCATATTGGTATAAAACGCATGAAGAAGCTCCATGTTGATGGATCTTTGGACTCACTCGTTTTTGAAAAGTTTGAGACATGCGAACCATGTCTATTGGTATGTACGCATGAATAAACTCCATACAGATGGATCATTTCGACTCACTTGATTTTGAATCACTTGAGACATGCAAATCATACCACATGGGCAAGATGACTGAAAGCCTCGTTTTCAGTAAGATGGAACAAGAAAGCAACTTGTTGGAAGTAATACATTTTGATGTGTGCAGTCCAATGAGTGCGAAGGCACGCAGTGGATATCGTTATGTTCTTACTTCACAGATGATTTGAGTAGATGTTGAGTATATTTACTTGATGAAACACGAGTCTGAATTATTGAAAGGTTCAAGTAATTTCAGAGTGAAGTTGAAGATCGTCGTGACAAGAGGACAAAAATGTCTATGATATGATCATAGAGATGAATATCTGAGTTGCGAGTTTGGTTAACAATTAAGACATTGTGGAAATTGTTTCACAACTAATACCGCCTGGAAACCATAGTGTGATGGTGTGTCCAAACATCATAGATGCACCCTATTGGATATGGGGCATACCATGATGTCTCTTATCGAATTACCACTATCGTTTATGGATTAGGCATTAGAGACAACTGCATTCACTTTAATAGGGCGCCACGTAATTCCGTTGAGATGACAACATATGAACTATGGTTTAGAGAAACCTAAGCTGTCGTTTCTTAAAAGTTTGGGGCTGCGATGCTTATGTGAAAAGTTTCATCCTAGTAAGATCAAACCCAAAACGGATAAATGCATCTTCATAGGTCACCCAAAACAGTTGGGTATACCTCCTATTTCAGATCTGGAAGCAAAAGTGATTGTTTCTTAAACGGGTCCTTTCTCGAGGAAAAGTTTCTCTCGAAAGAATTGAGTGGGAGGATGGTGGAGACTTGATAAGGTTATTGAACCATCACTTCAACCAGTGTGTAGCAGGGCACAAGAAGTTGTTCATGTGGCACCTACACCAATTGAAGTGGAAGTTGATGATAGTGATCATGAAACTTCGGATCAAGTCACTACCAAACCTCGTAGGATGACAAGGACAGGTACTGCTTCAGAATGGTACGGTAATCCTGTCTTGGAGGTCATGTTGCTAGACAACAATGAACCTACGAGCTATGGAGAAGCGATCGTGGGCCCGAATTCCGACGAATGGCTCGAGGCCATAAAATCCGAGAGAGGATCCATGTATGAAAACAAAGTGTAGACTTTGGAAGAACTACTTGATGGTCGTAAGGCTGTTGGGTACAGATAGATTTTAAAAGGAAGACGGACAATGATGGTAAGTATCACCATTAAGAAAGCTCGACTTGTCGTTAAGATGTTTTCTGACAAGTTCAAGGAGTTGACTACGATGAGACTTTCTCATTCGTGGCGATGCTAAAGAGTCTGTTGGAATTATATTAGCAGTTATTGCATTATTTATGAAATCTTGCAGATAGGATGTCAAAACATTGTTTCCTCGACAATTTTCTTGAGGAAAGGTTGTATATGATACAACCAGAAGGTTTTGTCAATCCTAAGATGCTAACAAGTATGCAAAGCTCCAGCAATCCTTCTATGGACTGGAGTAAGCATCTCGGAGTTAGAATATACGCTTTGATGAGATGATCAAAGATTTTGGATTTATACAAAGTTTATGAGAAACTTGTATTTCCAAAGAAGTGAGTGGGAGCACTATAGAATTTCTGATGAGTATATGTTGTTGACGTATTGTTGATCAGAAATGATATAGAATTTCTAGAAAGCATATAGGGTATTTGAAAAGGTGTTTTTCAATGGAAAACCTGGATTAAGCTACTTGAACATTGAGCATCAAGATCTATAAGGATAGATCAAAAATGCTCAATAATACTTTCAAATGAATACATGCCGTGACAAGATTTTGAAGAAGTTCAAAATAGATCGGCGAAGGAGTTCTTGGCTGTGTTATAAGGTGTGAGTATTGAGTAATACTCAAGACATGACCTCGGCAGAAGAGAGAGAACGGACGAAGGTCGTCCCCTATGCTTCAGACATAGGCTCTACAGTATGCTATGTTGTGTACCGCACCTGAAGTGTGCCTTGCCATGAGTCAGTCAAGGGGTACCAGTGTGATCCAGGAATGGATCACATGACAGTGGTCATACTTATCCTTAGTAACTAGTTGACAAAGGAATTTTCTCGATTATGGAGGTGGTAAAAGAGTTCGTCGTAAAGGATTACGCCGATGCAAACTTTGGCACTAATCTGGATTATTCTGAGTAGTAAACCGGATTCGTATAGTAGAACAGTTATTTGGAATAGCTCCAAAAAGAGCATGGTAGCTGCATCTAGGAGATGACATAGAGATTTAAAAAGCACACACGGATCTGAAAGGTTCAGATCCGTTGACTAATAACCTCTCTCACAAGCGAGATATGATCAAACCCCATGGGTGTTGATTCATTACAATCACATAGTGATGTGAACTAGATTATTGACTCTAGTGCAAGTGGGAGACTATTGGAAATATGCCCTGAGGCAATAATAAAATGGTTATTATTGTATTTCCTTGTTCATGATAATTGTCTATTATTTATGCTATAATTGTATTGACCGGAAACCGCAATACATGTGTGAATACATAGACCACAACATGTCCCTAGTGAGCCTCTAGTTGACTAGCTCGTTGATCAACAAATGGTCATGGTTTCCTGACCATGGACATTGGATGTCATTGATAACGGGACCACATCATTAGGAGAATGATGTGATGGACAAGACCCAATCCTAAGCATAGCACAAGATTGTGTAGTTCGTTTGCTAAAGCTTTTCTAATGTCAAGTATCATTTCCTTAGACCATGAGATTATGTAACTCCCGGATACCGTAGGAGTGCTTTGGGTGTACCAAACGTCACAATGTAACTGGGTGACTATAAAGGTGCACTACAGGTATCTCCGAAAGTGTTTGTTGGGTTGGCACGAATCGAGACTGGGATTTGTCACTCCGTATGATGGAGAGGTATCTCTGGGCCCACTCGGTAATGCATCATCATAATGAGCTCAATGTGACTAAGTAGTTAGTCACGGTATCATGCATTACGGAACGAGTAAAGTGACTTGCCGGTAACGAGATTGAACAAGGTATTGGGATACCGACGATCGAATCTCGGGCAAGTAACGTACCGATTGACAAAGGGAATTGTATACGGGATTGCTTGAATCCTTGACATCATGGTTCATCCGATGAGATCATCGTGGAACATGTGGGAGCAAACATGGGTATCCAGATCCCGCTATTGGTTATTGGCCAGAGAGCTGTCTCGGTCATGTCTGCATGATTCCCGAACCCGTAGGGTCTACACACTTAAGGTTCGGTGACACTAGAGTTGTTATGGGAATTAGTGTGCAGTTACCGAATGTTGTTCGGAGTCCCGGATGAGATCCCGGACGTCATGAGGAGTTCTGAAATGATCTGGAGGTAAAGATTTATATATGGGAAGTCCTATGTTGGCCACTGGAAAATGTTCGGGATTTTTCGGTATTGTACCGGGAAGGTTCTAGAAGGTTCCAGAGTGAGGCCCACCTGCATGGGGGGACCCAGATGAACGTGGGTAGTGGGGGCAAGGCCCCACACCCCTGGTCAAGGCGCACCAAGATCCCCCCTTAGAAGGAATAAGATCATATCCCAAAGGGATAAGATCAGGATCCCTAAAAGGGGGGATAACAATCGGTGGGGAAGGAAATGATGGGATTTCTTTCCTCCCACCTTTGCCAACGCCCCAATGGACTTGGAGGGCAAGAAACCAGCCCCATCCACCCCTATATATAGTGGGGAGGCGCATGGGAGCTTCACCCTTGCCCCTGGCGCAGCCCTCCCCCTCTCCAACTCCACCTCCTCCTCGGTAGTGCTTGGCGAAGCCCTGCCGGAGAACTGAAAGCTCCACCACCACGCCGTCGTGCTACCGGAGCTCTCCCTCAACTTCTCCTCTCCCCTTGCTGGGTCAAGAAGGAGGAGACGTCCCGGGGCTGTACGTGTGTTGACGCGGAGGCACCGTTGTTCGGTGCTTAGATCGGATTCAGCCACAATCTGAATCGCTTTGTGAACGACTCCACCGACCGTGTTCTTGTAACACTTCCGCTTAGCGATCTTCAAGGGTATTAAGATGCACTCCCTCTCTCTCTCGTTGCTAGTCTCTCCATAGATTGATCTTGGTGATGCGTAGAAAATTTTGAATTTTTGCTACGTTCCCCAACACCTCCCACTCGGAGGCTTAGCTGCAGTCCAGTGCTTGCCTAAGTTTGAAAAATCCTACCGAGTGGTGAGTGATCCTCCCACTCGGAGGCTTAGCTGCAGTCCAGTACTCGCCTAAGTTTGAAAAATCCTACCAAGTGGTGAGCAATCCTCCCACTCGAGGGCTTAGCTGCAGTCCACTACTCGCCTAAGTTTTAAAAATCCTACCGAGTGGTGAGCGATCCTCCCACTCGGAGGCTTAGCTGCAGTCCAGTACTCGCCTAAGTTTGAAAAATCCTACCGAGTGGTGAGCAATCCTCCCACTCGGGGGCTTAGCTGCAGTCCAGTACTCGCCTAAGTTTTAAAAATCCTACCGAGTGGTGAGCGATCCTTCCACTCGGAGGCTTAGCTGCAGTCCAGTACTTGCCTAAGTTTGAAAAATCTTACCGAGTGGTGAGAAATCCTCCCACTCGGGGGGCTTAGCAAAGTGCGGGTCGGCCATGACCACCACTTTAGGGCTGCACCGTCAAGAAGAAGGACGAGATTGTGCGCACTGTCAAAGGCCCATCCAACGGCTGATGCCAAAGTAGACGGCTGACAGGAACCTCAAGACCATTGCTGAGTGCCTTGCTGGTGAAATGAGACAGGAACGTCAAGGCCATTGCTGAGGGCCTTGCTGATGAGCTGATCAATGCTACTCAAGGATCCTCCAACTGGTCCACTGCTGATTCCTCTTCAGAAGCTGTATCAAGCAAACAGAAACCAATCCGAGAGAAGAACAAGTTCGATCAATACCAGCTAAAAAGAGTTTTAATTCTCTCAGACCACCGCCGACTGCCCGCAGTCGATGGCGGTCTCGGGGACTACACCCAGTGGGTGCACTAAGCATGCGCCCACGGGAGTAATCTCCACTCAGTATGGCCTGACCAGTCCGAGTGATAAACAACAACAAAAAGATAGGCTCTAAGACTCCCGCCGACTGCCTGCAGTCGACTGCAGTCTCGGGGACTACACCTAGTGGGTGCACTCAGCGTGCCCCCACTGGAATGGTATCCACTCAGAACGGTCCGCCCGGTCCGAGTGACGGCCAAACAACAAAAAAAAGACATGTTCTAGGCGCGAAGAAATTCCGAGTAATCAGTTACTCGATGCAGGACGAGCTCCAAATCACTCCCAAAAAAATTGCTATAAGGTGAGTTCAATGCTCCTCCGCAGACCCGTTTGAGCTCATTTCACTCGGACACCATGCAGTCTGGAATCCGTCAAGGCAACACACGGAGATAAGACTGTCGGGTGACTAGAGGAAGTTCATAAGTGCCTCTGTAGCACTCGACTCATCTGGGAATTCACCTCAACTCGACCCGCTCAACCTCGAGCGATTCGGGGGCTAATGACGAGGACATGTATTAGGGGTAGGGTAACAGGCCTGACCTAAAGACCCTACCCATGGACACCGTACACTTTGTACTGGGCCCCTGGGCCAGATCACTGTTCAGATGTACCACAACTTGAAAGTCACTCGGACGGCAACGACCACTCGGAGCATGACACTCCACTCGACGAGCTCATTCCACTCGGCCGTATAACCCTCTCGGATATGCGAAGACCAATAGTCAGCATGACGGTTTTGTAGTGGCCAGGTATTATGGCATTCATGCCCCACTTTGTAACATAGGAGGTGAGGGGGTGGCGCACTCTATATAAGCCACCCCCCACCACTAGACTTGGGGGCTCTTTTCTTCCACCTCTCTCTCTTTTCACCATTAGTCTCAGGACTTAGTTCAGACATGGGGATCCGTTACTCTCTCACACACATACATTGTAATCTCCGAATATATACTCAGATAAAACAAAGCCTCTCCGGAGCACGAGACGTAGGGTTGTTATCTCCACCGTGAGAGGCCAGAACTCGCTAAAACCACCGTGTCACCCATATGCATCTCGATAGATCATGCTCCTTTATCCTACCCCTCTCTTACTGTCGGAATCGTTCCCACGACAGGTAGCACACAAAGTGTTCCTTCGGTAAACAGGAGTTGCATAATATCATAGTCATAGGAACATGTATAAGTCATGAAGAAAGCAATAGCAACATACTAAACGATCAAGTGCTAAGCTAACGGAATGGGTCAAGTCAATCACATCATTCTCCTAATGATGTGATCCCGTTAATCAAATGACAACTCATGTCTATGGCTAGGAAACTCAACCATCTTTGATTAACGAGCTAGTCAAGTAGAGGCATACTAGTGACACTATGTTTGTCTATATATTCACACATGTATTATGTTTCCGGTTAATACAATTCTAACATGAATAATAAACATTTATCATGAAATAAGGAAATAAATAATAACGTTATTATTGCCTCTAGGGCATATTTCCTTCAGTCTCCCACTTGCACTAGAGTCAATAATCTAGTTCACGTCATCATGTGATTTAACACCAATATTCATATATGTGTATGATTAACACCCATTGTTCACATAGTCATGTGAACAACACCCAAAGGGTTTACTAGAGTCAATAATCTAGTTCACATTGCTATGTGATTAACACCCAAAGAGTACTAAGGTATGATCATGTTTTGCTCGTGAGAGAAGTTTAGTCAACGGGTCTGTCACATTCAGAGCCGTATGTATTTTGCAAAATATTCTATGTCTACAATGCTCTGCACTGAGCTACTCTAGCTAATTGCTCCCACTTTCAATATGTATCCAGATTGAGACTTAGAGTCATCTGGATCGGTGTAAAAGCTTGCATCGATGTAACTCTTTACGACGGGCTCTTTTATCACCTCCATAATCGAGAAATATTTCCTTAGTCCTCACTAAGGATATTCTTGACCGTTGTCCAGTGATCTACTCCTAGATCAAAATTGTACTCCCTTGCCAAACGCAGAGCAAGGTATACAATAGGTCTGGTACATAGCATAGCATACTTTATAGAACCTATGACTAAGTCATAGGGAATGATTTTTCATTCTCTTTCTATTTTCTGCCATGGTCGGGTTTTGAGTCTTACTCAACTTCACATCTTGCAACACAGGTAAGAACTCCTTCTTTGACTGTTCCATTTTGAACTACTTCAAAATCTTATCAAGGTGTGTACTCATTGAAAAATCTTATCAAGTGTCTTGATCTATCTCTATAGATCTTGATGCTCAATGTGTAAGCAGCTTCACCGAGGTCTTTCTTTGAAAAACTCTTTATTCAAGTATCCTTTTATGCTATACAGAGTTTATATATCATTTCCAATCAACAATATGTCATCTACATATAGTTTTAGAAATGCTACAGAGCTCCCACTCACTTTCTTGTAAATACAGGCTTCTCCAAAAGTCTGTATAAAACCATATGCTTTGATCAACTCATCAAAACGTATATTCCAACTCCGAGAGGCTTGCACCAGTCCATAAATGGATCGCTGGAGCTTGCACACTTTGTTAGCACCTTTAGGATTGACAAAACCTTCTGGCTGCATCATATACAACTCTTCTTTAATAAATCCATTAGGGAATGCAGTTTTGACATCCATTTGCCAGATTTCATAAAATGTGGCAATTGCTAACATGATTCGGACAGACTTAAGCATCGATACGAGTGAGAAAATCTCATCATATTCAACACCTTGAACTTGTCGAAAAACTTTTTGCGACAAGTCGAGCTTTGTAGATAGTAACACTACTATCAGCGTCTGTCTTCCTCTAGAAGATCCATTTATTTTCTATGGCTTGCCGATCATCGGGCAAGTCAACCAAAGTCCACACTTTGTTCTCATACATGGATCCCATCTCAAATTTCATGGCCTCAAGCCATTTTGCGGAATCTGGGCTCATCATCGCTTCCTCATAGTTCGTAGGTTCACCATGGTCAAGTAACATGACCTTCAGAACAGGATTACCATACCACTTTGGTGCGGACTGTACTCTGGAAGACCTATGAGGTTCTGTAGTAACTTGATCTGAAGTTTCATGATCATCATCATTAGCTTCCTCACTAATTGGTGTAGGAATCACTGAAACTGATTTCTGTGATGAACTACTTTCCAATAAGGGAGTAGGTACAGTTACCTCATCAAGTTCTACTTTCCTCCCACTTACTTCTTTCGAGAGAAAATCCTTCTCTAGAAAGGATCTATTTTAGCAAAAATATCTTGCCATCGGATTTGTGATAGAAGGTATACCCAACAGTTTCCTTTGGTTATTCTATGAATACGCACTTCTCCAATTTGGGTTCGAGCTTATCAGGTTGAAACTTTTTCACATAAGCATCGCAACCCCAAACTTTAAGAAATGACAACTTTGGTTTCTTGCCAAACCATAGTTCATAAGGCATCGTCTCAACGGATTTTGATGGTGCCCTATTTAAAGTAAATGCAGTTGTCTCTAATGCATAACCCCAAAACGATGGTGGTAAATCAGTAAGATACATCATAGATCGCACCATATCCAATAAAGTGCGGTTACGATGTTCGGACACACCATAATGTTGTGGTGTTCCAGGTGGTGTGAGCTGTGAAACTATTCCACATTGTTTTATATGAAGGCCAAACTTGTAACTCAAATTCTTCTCCTCCACAATAAGATCGTAGAAACTTTATTTTCTTGTTATGATGATTCTCCACTTCACTCTGAAATTCTTTGAACTTTTTAAATGTTTCAGACTTGTGTTTCATTAAGTAGATATACCCATATCTGCTCAAAACATCTGTGAAGGTTAGAAAATAACGATACTTGCCACGAGCATCAACACTTATTGGATCGCATACATCGGTATGTATTATTTCCAATAAATCAGTAGCTCGTTCCATTGTTCCGAAGAATGGAGTTTTAGTCATGTTGCCCAAAAGGCACGGTTCGCAAGAATCAAATGATTCATAATCAAGTGATTCCAAAAACCCATCAGCATGGAGTTTCTTCATGCGCTTTACATTGATATGACCCAAACGGCAGTGCCACAAATAAGTTGCACTATCATTATCAACTTTGCATCTTTTGGCATCAATATTATGAATATGTGTATCACTACGATCGAGATCCAACAAACTATTTTCATTGGGTGTATGACCATCGAAGGCTTTATTCATGTCAACAGAATAACAATTATTCTCTAACTTTAAATGAATAACCGTATTGCAATAAACATGATCAAATCATATTCATGCTTAACGCAAATGCCAAATAACATTTATTTAGGTTTAACACTAATCCCGAAAGTATAGGGAGTGTGCGATGATGATCATATCAATCTTGGAACCACTTCCAACATACATCATCACTTCACCCTCAACTAGTCTCTGTTTTATTCTGTATCTCCTATTTCGAGTTACTAATATTTAGCAACCGAACAAGTATCAAATACCCAGAGGCTACTATAAACACTAGTAAGGTACACATCAATAACCTGTATATCAAATATACCCTTGTTCACTTTGCCATCCTTCTTATCCACCAAATATTCATGGTATTTCTGCTTCCAGTGACCATTTCCTTTTGCAGTAGAAGCACTCAGTTTCAGGCTTTAGTCTAGCTTTGGGCTTTTTCACGAAAGTGACAACTTGCTTGTCATTCTACTTGAAGTTCCCTTTCTTTCCCTTTACCCTTTTCTTGAAACTAGTGATCTTGTCAATCATCAACACTTGTTGTTTTTTTTCTTGATTTCTACCTTCATCGATTTTAACATCACGAAGAGCTCAGGAATCATTTTCGTCATCCCTTGCATACTATAGTTCATCACGAAGTTCTACTAACTTGGTGATGGTGACTAGAGAACTCTGTCAATCACTATCTTATCTGGAAGATTAACTCCCACTTGATTCAAGCGATTGTAGTACCCAGACAATCTGAGCACATGCTCACTAGTTGAGCAATTCTCCTCCATCTTTTAGCTATAGAACTTGTTGGACACTTCATATCTCTCAACTCGGGTATTTGCTTGAAATATTAACTTCAACTCCTGGAACATCTCATATGGTCCATGACGTTCAAAACGTCTTTGAAGTCCCGATTCTAAGATGTTAAGCATGGTGCACTAAACTATCAAGTAGTCATCATATTGAGCTAGCCAAATGTTCATAACGTCTGCATTTGCTCCTGCAATAGGTCTGTCACCTAGTGGTGCATCAAGGACATAATTCTTCTGTGCAGCAATGACGATAAACCTCATATCACAGACCAAGTCCGCATCATTGCTACTATCATCTTTCAATTTAGTTTTCTCTAGGAACACATATAAAAACATAGGGAAGCAACAACGCGAGCTATTGATCTACAACAACATAGACATGCAAAATACTATCGGGACTAAGTTCATGATAAATTAAAGTTCAATTAATCATATTACTTAAGAACTCCCAATTAGATAGACATCTCTCTAATCATCTAAGTGATCACGTGATCCAAATCAACTAAACCATAACCGATCATCACGTGAAATGGAGTAGTTTTCAATGGTGAACATCACTATGTTGATCATATCTACTATATGATTCACGCTCAACCTTTCGGTCTCAGTGTTCTGAGGCCATATCTGCATATGCTAGGCTCTTCAAGTTTAACTCGAGTATTCTGCGTGTGCAAAACTGGCTTGCACCCGTTGTAGATGAACGTAGAGCTTATTACACCTGATCATCACATGGTGTCTCGACACGACGAACTTTGGCAACGGTGCATACTCAGGGAGAACACTTATACCTTGAAATTTAGTGAGAGATCATCTTATAATGCTACCGTCAATCAAAGCAAAATAAGATGCATAAAGGATAAACATCACATGCAATAAATATAAGTGATATGATATGGCGATCATGATCTTGTGCTTGTGATCTCCATCTCCGAAGCACCGTCATGATCACCATCGTCACAGGCGCGACACCTTGATCTCCATCATAGCATCGTTGTCGTTTCGCCACCTATTGCTTCTACGACTATTGCTACCGCTTAGTGATAAGGTAAAGCAATTACAGGGCGATTGCATTGCATACAATAAAGCGAGAACCATATGGCTCCTGCCAGTTGCCAATAACTTTGTTAAAAAACATGATCATCTCATACAATAAAATTTAGCATCATGTCTTGACCATATCACATCACAACATGCCATGCAAAAACAAGTTAGACGTCCTCTACTTTGTTGTTGCAAGTTTTACGTGGCTGCTACGGGTCGAGCAAGAACCGTTCTTACCTATGCATCAAAACCACAACGATAGTTCGTCAAGTTAGTGATGTTTTAACCTTCTCAAGGACCGGGCATAGCCACACTCGGTTCATCTAAAGTTGAAGAAACTGACACCCGCCAGCCACCTATGTGCAAAGAGCGTCGGTAGAACCAGTCTCGCATAAACGTACGCGTAATGTCGGTCTGGGCCGCTTCATCCAACAATACTGCCAAACCGAAGTATGACATGCTGGTAAGCAGTATGACTTGTATCGCCCATAACTCACTTGTGTTCTACTCGTGCATATAAGATCTACGCATAAAACCAGGCTCGGATGCCACTATTGGGGAACGTAGTCATTTCAAAAAAATCCTACGCACAAGCAAGATCATGGTGATGCATAGCAACGAGAGGGGAGAGTATTGTCCACGTACCCTCGTAGACCGAAAGCGGAAGCGTTAGCACAACGCGGTTGATGTAGTCGTACGTCTTCACGATCCGACCGATCAAGTACCAAACGTACGGCACCTCCGAGTTCAGCACACGTTCAGCTCGATGACGTCCCACGAACTCTGATCCAGCAGAGTTTTGCGGGAGAGTTCCGTCAGCACAACGGCGTGTTGACGGTGTTGATGATGCTACTGATGCAGGGCTTCACCTAAGCACCGCTATGATATTACCGAGGTGGAATCTGGTGGAGGGGGCACTGCACACGGCTAAGAGATTAGGAGATCAATTGTTGTGTCTAGAGGTGGCCCCTGCCCCCGTATATAAAGGAGGGAGGGAGAGGCCGGCCCTAGAGGAGGTCGCGCCAAGTGTGGGGAGTCCTAATAGGACTCCCAAGTCCTAGTAGGATTCCCCTTTCCTTTCCGGAGTAGGAGAGAAGGAAAGAGGGGGAGAGGGAGAAGGAAAAAGGGGCTGCACCCCTTGTCCAATTCGGACCAGGGGGGCGCGCTCCTCCTTCCTTTTGGCCTCTCTCCTCTATTCTCGTATAGCCCAATAAAGCCCATATACTCCCCGGCGAATTCCCGTAACTCTCCGGTACTCCGAAAAATACCCGAATCACTCGGAACCTTTCCGAAGTCCGAATATAGTCGTCCAATATATCGACCTTTATGTCTCGACCATTTCGAGACTCTTCGTCATGTCCCCGATCTCATCCGGGACTCCGAACTACCTTCGGTACATCAAAACACATAACTCATAATATAAATCGTCACAGAACGTTAAGCGTGAGGACCATACGGGTTCAAGAACTATGTAGACATGACCGAGACACATCTCCGGTCAATAACCAATAGCGGAACCTGGATGCTCATATTGGCTCCCACATATTCTACGAAGATCTTTATCGGTCAAACCGCATAACAACATACGTTGTTCCCTTTGTCATCGGATGTTACTTGCCCGAGATTCGATCGTCGGTATCTCAATACCTAGCTCAATCTCGTTACCGGCAAATCTCTTTACTCGTTCCGTAATGCATCATCCCGCAACTAACTCATTAGTCACATTGCTTGCAAGGCTTATAGTGATGTGCATTACCGAGAGGGCCCAGAGATACCTCTCCGACAATCGGAGTGACAAATCCTAATCTCAAAATACGCCAACTCAACAAGTACCTTCGAAGACACCTGTAGAGCACCTTTATAATCGCCCAATTATGTTGGGGCGTTTGTTAGCACACAAAGTGTTCCTCCGGTAAACGGGAGTTGCATAATCTCATAGTCATAGGAACATGTATAAGTCATGAAGAAAGCAATAGCAACATACTAAACGATGAAGTGCTAAGCTAACGGAATGGGTCGAGTCAAACACATCATTCTCCTAATGATGTGATTCCGTTAATAAAATGAAAACTCATGTCTATGGCTAGGAAACTCAACCATCTTTGATTAACGAGCTAGTCAAGTAGAGGCATACTAGTGACACTACGTTTGTCTGTATATTCACACATGTATTATGTCTCCGGTTAATACAATTCTAGTATGAATAATAAACATTTATCATGAAATAAGGAAATAAATAATAACTTTATTATAGCCTCTAGGACATATTTCCTTCAGAAGGCACCCCTTACACTCAGGAGTGGCTGAATGTTGATTCAATCAACTCCTGGTGTCTCAATATGGTGACCTCTACTCCTAGTGATACTTCAAGCATCTTTGTTAATATCCTGGAGGCAAAAGATCACTAACGACGAGGAACCACCTTCTCCTCCTGGGGGTGTGAAGAATGGTGGCAAACACTTGTTCTTGATCTTGACGCCCGTTCTGGACATAGGATGTTGGTCGCCGATGTCTTAAGCAACGCCGGCAAAAAGACTAGGACATCCACGATCATGTGGTGCAGTTGTGATCTCGTGTTGTTTCTCCTACATGGTTGAACAATTTTTTGTTTTTGTACTTTAACTAACTTTGAACTCTACTATGGTTTTATTTCAAGTAAAGGGTAAACCTGGCATCATCATCACCAATAATCAAGGGTACAATATATACATCTTCCGAGTAATGGAATCTTTTATCATCTAAAAGAAAACATAATCAACTGGAGAAGTAAAGAAATTTTATGAAAAATTAGTGGCTCAAGCTATTCCATCATATGCTATGTCTGTTTTTAAATTACCATAAGGAGTATGTAAGGAAATTACCGATGAGATACCCGGTTATTGGTGGGAGATGGGGAAGAAAAGAAGAAGATGCATTGTTTTGCATGGTGGAAAGTGTGTGTTCCCAAGAAGAAGGGTGGTATGGGGTTTAGGAACCTTCACAACTTTAAGTGGGCTATGTTAGCAAAATAGTGTTGGCGACTTCTCAAGAATCGTGAATCTTTATGTGCATGATTTTTGAGGGCTAAGTATTATCCGGATGGTGACATACTGAAAGCAGGGCCGAAGAAGGGTTCTTCGTATACATGGCAAAGCAATGTTCCAGGTATCCAAACTTCCAAAAGAGGATGTATTTGGTGAGTAGGCACGGGCTCGCAAATTAATATTTGGGAAGGTCCCAGGATTCCATGAAGCGAAACGAGGCGAATTATTACGCCGGGGGGGGGCAATGCTATGTAATTAAGGTGGAAGAAATTATCGATCCCCACACCATATAGTGGGAGGAGGTGCTTATTTGTACTATGTTCTCACCGGTGATGTTCATAGAATTATGCAAATCCCACTCCAAGCTCTAGAAGATTTGGATGGAAGGTTTTGCAGGGCGTGTTACCATGTTTAGGATTCCTGGAAAAATAGAACACTTTGGATGGAAGGTTTTGAAGGGCGTGTTGCCATGTTTGGGTGTGTTAGCTGGACGACACATCCCTTTTATAACCCCAATGCCCATTTTGTAAGATTGGATTGGAGGATATCCAACATTGCCTATTCACTAGTGCTCGAGCGAATGAGATATGGACCGAACTAAATCTAGTTGATGCAATCCCTCATGCAGTGGTTGAGGACCGCTCGGGCTCTATCAACCTGGAAGCTCTTCTCCAACTACGTTCGGTGGTGCATGAACTACTGGTAGCGGAGCTGATTCTTGTAGCTATGTGGTATATTTGGCGGCAAAGAGAGCAAGGAGCAAAAGGTGGAACTGTCCAAAACTAAGAGAGAATAGCGATGACCATTTGAGTTCTAGCTACAAATTTTATTCGGAGCTATACACTGAACCAACCTATCTGAAAATCCGAGCATGTATGGAAGAAACCAAATGCAGGGTACGTTATGTTGACGCGTCATTTTATGCACAAACATTGGCAGGGTATGTGTTGTTGTGGCTCATGATGATCACAGTAACTTCATTGCAGCGGCAACATGGACCTTATCTCATGTATCAACTATGGACTCCGTGGAGATCAACGCCATTCGCAACGGATTGATCCTAGCGGCTAACACCGGCTGCACTAAATTGTCATCAAATCGGACAGTAGGACTGCCTTGGATGCAATTCGAATCCGAAGGGATATATGGGTCCGGACACGTCGATCATTACAGATGCTACTCTCCTAGCACTGAGATTTTCAAGCGTCTCATTGTTGTAGGGAAGCAAATATAGTTGCTGATAGTCTAGCAAACCATTGTTTCAGAGTTAGCTTATCCGAGTCTTGGAACTCTAGTGCCTCCGAATTTATTTGCCTCAAATTGTAAAAGATATGGCCATTGTTTGAGGAATAACATTTTGATGATAAGAAAAACATAATCATTTTGTAAGAAAAAAAAAACAATGTCACGACATTAGGCAGCCCGTCCCGGCCCATGTAGGAAAGCGAGTGCGCTAGCCCAAGAAAGCCGAGTCCAAGTCCAATCGAGAGACCAGCACTTGAATGAATAAGCCGCGGTGTGGACTCGACTCGTGCTTCAGACATCTAGCTTTGTCTCAAAAAGAAAAGCTAGTAGACCCAAAGCCCCGGAGAGCTAGACTGGTCCTAGATTACGGCGGCGGCGGCGGGATGGCGTCAGAAGAGGAGGAGTTCCTTTTCGGCTTTTACACAGAAGATGAGGAGGATCCTGCTGCTGCGGAGGCGAAGGAGCAGCGGGCGAAGAGGAGAGCGGAGGGCGAGTGGGGGAAAGAGAAGGTCATGGCGAAGTACAAGGAGCAGCAGATGGAGCTTCAGCTCAAGTATCTCGAGAGCCTCAAAAGCTCCGAGTATCCAATTCGCGTCGACAGGAAAAGTCCGTCCCCTTGTAGCGCGCTCCTCGTTTTCCTCTCGTCGTACCTTTTTTTACTTCGCGATTCCCCATTGTTTTGGCTTGCAATTTACCTTCTTTAGTCGGCTTGCAGCTACCAAGTCGCCGATGCGGAACCTGCACAATGGAATCGGTGGACCGGAGCTCTATACTTCCTTGAACGTGCTCGCCGTCAAGTTGATCAAGTGCTCGGTTCAGTTCCCAATCGACGTTTATGGCCACGTTTCGGTCAGGGACGATATTGATGCCAAGCGTGTGTTCATCTTCCGTCGTGTTCGTGACAACTGCCAGAAGATTAACGACGCCCAGGTAAAACAGCTGCCACCCACGTGAGGGAAATTGAAGATAAAGATGCCAACTTTCTGAATAATTGACCAGCAAAGTACAAATTTAGGAGTACAACTTTGTATTAGACCAGCGTCAGTTAATATGGATCTTAGGGAGTACTGTTTTTTGTTGCTGTTTTCAGCATTCATCACTTGCGGTTTTTCTCACAGAATCTTTCGATTTTCTTTTAAGCATGATGAACATTGATATATTGAACGTTCCTAGGCGCTCGCTTAATCGTGCTGAGCGGAGCCCTATCGCCCAGGGCTTACTTGCGCTTAAGCGTGTGATTTCGTAAAAAAAAAGGGGTGTCTAGCGCCTAATCCAACCTTGATGATGAATGCTCAACTGCCATGTATACCTAAAATCATTTACACCGAAATAGTAGTAGTACTTTTTTTACTGCTCAAGCGGTAGTGTTGTTTGCTTGTGTACCTCACTATCTACCCGATCACAGAGCTATATCAAATTGTACATCAAGTAAACCAGGGCCTGCGATCACATGGTGTTAATATACCACTGTTATACAACTTCAACTCGAAGCATATTCTATTTTCCTTACGAATTGTACTTGTCACTCAGTGGATAGATAGGTAGGCATCTGTGTCGTCTTACCACGATGATGAGCAGTCTTGTGGCAAGTTCATTCTTATAGTTCGTTACCTTGTTTTCGTATGCACTACATATACAAAGTAGCCGGCCTGATGTGCTTTACCTTGTAGGGTGCATTCTTGTCCCTAACCGGTCCGTCTCGAGGAATCGTTTTGCACAGTGTCCTTCACATTGAGGTTGACTTGAAGATTAGGAGTTTGGATCCAGAAAGTGACGTTGAGATCGCCAATTGTTGCCTAGAGGACAAGGTAGCCACCTCTTACTCCAAAGTGATTAGAAGCAGGGTTGCCGGCCCATTGTGCTCAGTCGACTTGACATACGCACCTGTCCATGAAGCAGTGGAAGCCACCTTTAAGTTTACTCTTAGTCAGATCAAGGCAAGCATAAAAAGGCCAAACGGATCTGTTGCTCGGCAGTGGCAACCCTTCAACAAGGACAACAAGGAACACTGCGAAATCCTTGGCAAGATCACCGTCGGCATTTCTGGAATTGCTGAGGGTGTCCTCCTCTATGATGGCAGTAGTTCGGTTGGTGAAGGTGGGCTTATTAGATTGCAGCGTCGGGTTGTGGCTGCGCCCATGTGGCTTCCTCTATATATCAACACAGTTTCTCGTGATGGTAAGAATACTACCACCAGTGTTTGCCCCACAAACTGTGGGTGCCAGACCTTCATTGTGACAGCCGGTTCCTATGAACTAAAGGGCGCCATTGTCTGGTCTTCGCTCTACTCTTCCAAGGCGGATGACGTGCATATGGGTATCCGGCCTGTAAAGCTCTCCAGCCAGCTTTGACTGTGTGGTGATGAGTAACTTAGGTTGATGGCATATCTGAAGTCTTTATGTACCCCTAGATTGTACTAGTTCCATACTGTATCTGCTAATGTATGATCAGACTTGTAGCACCCGGTACCTTAATTATGGGGAAAGAAGCATTAGTCTTGTGTTACTTGGTGAGCACAAAAGCTTGGATTTGGTGGATCAATCCTAGCGGCACATGGTAGCATTGTAATCAATCAAGAAATTAATCTAGTCTAGTTGATGACCTCTACTTACAACTATTACTCCCTCCGTCCGAAAAAAGATTGTCCCAAGCTTGTCTCTCAAATGAATGTATCTAGCTCTAACTTGATGCTAGATACATCCATTCGAGGGACAAGCTTTTTCAGATGGAGGTAGTACTAGTTTATTTAAACCCTTCCATGGAAGGGATATGATGTACTCAGCGGCAAGTATAAGACCAGTAGGAAGAACAAGAACAAGTCTAGCTAACTGACTTCTAGTTAAAATTAGTGGTATTGGTTTACACCACATGACATATGTGGTAAGCAATTCAAACTAATCCAAAACAAAGTAGTGGTATTGGTTTACCATGGCAGCTAATGACAAGATAAGTATCAGGAGCCATGTAAAATATTTTTGGATCTGGAGCCATGTTAATTTTGTTGTTTCAACACATTAATCTCCATTGCTGATGGAACCCCTGCAACGAGAGGGTAAAACTAAAATCTCTTCTAAAAATCAAAGGGAAAAAAGCAAGAATGGAGACGGTGTTGGATTGCATAAACTTGGTCGAGTACATTATTCATGCCTCTACGCATGAAAGGCATTGATTCACCTGAAAATTCATTCCGTTCTCTATTTGCTTAATAATTGGAACAATGAAGAAACCATGAGTGAGTGGAGGAGAAGATGAACTCCTCAAGGCTGACAGTGGCGAAGACATTCTTGCGTCTGCCACTACTAGCGGGCACCTGTAGATGCCGGCCCTAAGGTCGACCTCATCATCGGCGATGGTGTGCAGCCGCCGCTCCACCATGGACACACCACTCCCGCGCTTCTTCTGGCATGTTCATGATTAGTTTCAGAGAAGAGACTTGAGACAGGACCGCAGCTCCGCTCTTGAAGCGGTCGGAGCAGCAAGGAACAAGTCAGCTCCGCACTACAATAGGGTATAAGACGTGCATTGGTTATGAAAAAATAAAATAAAAACAAGAAATATCACTATCCCTAGATGTTAGAAATATTATCTAACCATACACATCTTTTGTTCTCTTAATGGCGATACTGATCTTTTGGAGTACACGTGTATCCTAGAGATTAAGGGGGAAAAAACTTTTACATGTATCCTTGGACCTTATGCTTATAGACAGAAGCCTTTTGGTTTATACAACTATGACCAGACTTTTGTGAAAATGTTATTGAAGTTTCTATGAATGCTATTTTTGTGTACAAGTGGTGGATGTCTATTACCCTTGTCACAAATATGTTGGTTTTTAGAAATTAACTTGGTAGGGGAAGCAAAAGGACGAGAAGAGACGCCATCCACCAGAGGAGTTCTTTTAGGAGTGCCATTTAATCTTCAGCCACTTAATTAATTCAAATGTTACATTGTCCACAATATAAGCTAGGATAATACTAGAAGGATCATCATCCCATCCCAATACATAGGAGAATTTAAATCATAAGTTACGCCACTTTTTGTGCCTCCCGGTTGCAATGAGCGAAAGATACCAGGTCATTTCTGAAAGCTTTCTGGAATATATTTCACCGATGAAAGGCAGGGGCAAGGACAGAACGCTACGACAGGTGACGGCCCTTGACTTCTTTTCACTGGTTTTCTCTGAAGATTTCATAACCTTTTTTCTAACAAAAGAAGTTCAGGGTGTATCTGCAAACAAGGTCCATCTTTAGTTGTTCATCAGGCTTCGTCTGCTTTGAGCTTGCTAACGCACGAGGCAACAGAGGCTCTTGCGACCTTGGCGTACTTGGCGGTTTGGTCCCTGGATGTCGGGAGGAAGATCATGGCACGCCAAGAAGTCGGTGCCTACCTCTGGATGGGCGTGGTTCAGGAGTGCCAGGGCTGCAGCGAGCACCTTGCTGCTTCTCTTCTTTGATTTCTTCATGGCATACTTCCCATTTGCGAACTTGATGCGCTCCCGAATCGGGAACTTGAGGCGTTCCTTGGATTGTGCCTCCATTATCTCTAGTCCCCAGCCACTGAATGAAATAAATAGCCAGGATTAGGTTTTGGGACGCTCAGTAGTAATAGGTTAGCCAACCGCAGCTAGCAAGCGCTATAGGGAGACAATTTAATCAGGACATGGATACAATACAGGTGTAAAAGACAAATCGAAAGAAGCGTGCAATTGTACATTTACTTGCCTCTCGCTATAATCATCTTCTGGAAGGATTTTCCATGACTTTAAGCTGTAAAATAAAAATAGAAAGATCAACAACATAATGATATTTAATATGTGAGCTTATATTATAAACAAAAGCTGTTGTGTAATACCAATCCTCCAACCACCGGTGATTAACAATCTTGATGCCCAACCTTTCGGCACGCTTGTACTTCTCACCTTGTTCATTTGAAGAACTGTGATGTTGCATTCAAGGAGCATATACAAAAACTTACGAGCATCATGACATATACACGCACATAGAAATTTTCGAAACATACTTTCGATAGGCATGTTGTGGATTATTTTAAGTTACCTAGAAGCCTATGTTTCACCAGAGGCTTTCTAGACTATGCAAAGAGTAACATTTTTTTCACAAGATACACAACGATTTTTTTACCAAATCTTGCAACTTCTCATATGTTCATCATTGTACACCACACTCTCTTTCTATAAAGAGAATTTCCTCTCCGACTTGTATTATCAGAAACCAGCAGTTCAAACTAGAAAGGCCCAAAAAAACAAAACTGGAAAAAAGGAAAAAGATCAGGAGAAAAAAACACATCCCATTTTGTACATCACTCATACCAAAGGCTGTCTATGATCATGAGATAACTTTTATATGGGTCACATAAAGACAAGAAAAGCAAAGACTCGCATTGTGGTGCCATCTATGTGTTCAACAACCAAATGACATCAAAGATTCTTACTTCAACATTGCCACTTACGTCTTGGTTCCCTCTAGCCTAAAACGTGAAGCCAAGTGGCTGGGATTATTTTTAATTATTGCTCATTTAAGTTTTAAACTCAAGATATCATACAACTTTTATACACGAACTAGTTCACCAAAATCCTAATCTGATGACAAACATGTGGAAAAAATGCCACTGACGCAAAGTGCCAATTTGGGCATAAGATTCTCACTCGCCTATAGAGTTAATTCTTAGCAACAAAACTAACATCACATCTAAAACAAAGAGCTACCAATAACAGTAGGAAATAAAAAATTTATGTCAGCGCTTGCAAATGCATGCTCACTACTACAAAGAAACAGCAATGAAGAAACGTGGAGGGTAAAACAACAAAACGAAATTGAACTATCCATGCATAATTATGGCACTGACTGTCTGCTAAAAGCAACAAACCTTCAAATTTATACCAAACCAGATGAGTGACTGAGGGTGCTAACAAAGGTTTGGAGAATTGTGCGCCCAGCAAAGGTACCATTTTCTGCATTAAGAACGAAAAGGAACACAGTACATTATAAGTCAAGATATATAACCAGTAAACCACAAAATCCAATAACTCAACTACATCTCAAGTATCTGCCGACGAATTCCCAAAATGAAGGTGCTCAGGCATCCGCAAAAGGACAAGTGAACAAAATTATCATCAAGACTACATAGGTGAAACCCATATAATAGGTACAGAACAAATAGGAACTATCAGCTACAGAGAAGAAGTCATAGGTTTATATGTTTTGGACTTCGGTTAAATGAAAATTCAGTAGTGGCAAAAATTTCACCATCTAAAGCAGTCACTGAACTCCTTGAATACCGCAAAGAAATCAGAATGATAACATGTGCATTACTATAGTTACTCATAAGTGGGATACAGTTCTTTGGGGCTGAGCTGACCCGACGAAAGGCAAAGAGGACAGTATTCACTTCTGAAACATATGCGCTCAGTGTTACGTGCTCTATAAACTTTCACTTAAATTGGTCTGCAGTTGATAAACGACCATGATGGTAGGAAGGCAAAAGGAACGTTTAGAATGGAAATTATAAAAGTCAAAGAAAATCACTGCACAATGTGACAAAACTTCATCTTTGTACATATGTTATGTTTGAAGAATTAACTAAAGGTTGCCATGTTTCAGAGTTTTGACTAGGAGATATGAGGATACAAATGGCAAGGAGATATGAGTATCCAAGATGGAAGAGTTAGGTTCGCCTGGCGAAATGGGAGGACGGGGAGGCGAAGCCGCGCGCACCTGGGACACGGAGACGCTGTCAAAACCGATGAGGAGGAAGTGGACGCCGGCGAAGAGGTGGCTGTCGTCACCGGCGGGCGATGCCATGGCGGATGGACCGAGGGACCAGGAGGTGTTTGGATCGGAGGAGTCTTGCCAAGGAAGATTCGGAGGAGAGGGGGGAATAAGGATAAGAACAGACTTGAATATGTGGGCTCTACTCCAACCCTCGATATTTGTCGAAAAGGTCACTCTAACAGAGTTGTCATCCCACCCTCTATGGCCATAAAGGCCGCTCCAAATCGTTCTCATCCTCATTTCCTCCCCTCCTCCAAATCGCCCCAGTGTTATTGATCTGAGATTTCATAAAATATAAAAATAATATTTTGAAGAAAAAAAACCCATAGAATGGTACAGAATTTGTTCTCATGGAGAGATGCGGTACATCAAATAAGGTGAGCGACCGAAGTAACCAATGCTGTTGCTTACCTAAAATTCTAGCAACACGATAAGTGCCATTATATTCCACGTGGAATTTAACAACTCATGGGCACCAGCACAAAATGCCCACAATCTTGGTTGCTAACTCAAACAGCTTTACAGAAAATCAGAATCGGAAAGAATGCAACCTCCTAGGAAGCTTTGCTAGCACCAGGGTTCCTACCAAACTGAATGATCATCGGCTTGCCTTTGAACGCGTAACCATGCGCTAAATTCTGCAAAATCAGAAACGGCGTTATTCTTTAGCACCCCTGCTTCTCAAGGACTGAATAAGGAATTAAAAAAGAAACTCCAGTTGTAAAGAACTTATTTCTTGACAACAAACGGCGTTAGATGTTTTCCCTTTTGGTCTTAATAACTTTGCTACTGCAGACAAAGTCTGCTAGTGTGCTGGGTACAGTGAGCAGCTTTTGATCTGAGGGTATGCTTATGGGGTTTCTAGTATTTCAATAAATTAGCTTTCTTGTGCAATACTACAAACTGATGGGTAAAATCGGCAGTCACTAACCAGTGCACGTTGAGCATGTTCAACAGATGGAAACGTCACAAAAGCTTGGCCCCGCATTCGACCTTCCTGGAGCGAGATCAGAAAATTTCAGATACAGAACAATGCACTAGCAAAATGAAACAAGATGGTGGCATACTTTTTAATGTGGTCCAAAAACAAATGTCAGATTTCTCGATAATGTTCGCCATGATCCACAGATACAGGAGCAAGGAACATAATTGGGGTATTAAATTATGAATAGGTTCCTTTTTTTTTTATCATGATCATGGCACAAGCAAAACATGTGTACACATCTAACCTGCATTAACTTTATACTTAAGCCAGATCTTGCAGCGTCCAAGCTTTCAAACACAGATCCTGTTAAGAGCAGTTTGAAACAATGTGAGGAAATGAGAACGCACTAAAATGTGCAGAACTCTTATATAAACATTTCAAGAAACACAGCACTCAGCCTCCCTGGGTCATACCAAAGACATAGTAGAAGTCATCATGAACAACATCCTTTGCCAAGTTCTTAATATATAATACACTGGCAGGATTCCCTGGAGTGTAATTCTGCAAAACAGACACAAGCATGTGCCACTGAGGCATCAAAACATAATTAGATTGTACTACGTTATTTCAATAAACAGAAGGGAAATTTTGAAATATTTACTAGCGAAAAATCAGCATTTGCCCATTGTTTTTTGTAAAGAAAAAGAAGGCCGGACGATGATGTCTATTCTGATCATTGTCATAGTGACATAATAGACCCCACTACATAGCACCTAGCAGCACCAGCTTATGAAACTACATCTAAAATCTGCTAATAGGAATCGTTCTGCCAATTATTAGCATCTCATCATCAAGATAAAAAGGACAAAATAAAGTGAACAACAGATGATAATACATATACTGTGCATTGGTTATAATCATCTTGAAGTTAAAAGGTAATATCACTAAAACCTCAAGATGTTCAGGCTGACCAACAAGCAATCACAATGTCTCTGCAAATGACACAAAATACTGAATTCGTCTACCTTGAACATGGGAAGGGACAAAATCTCCTCTGTCGGTAATTTCTCTTTCTCTATTTCCTGAGGTGTGGCAAAATGTTTTTCTTCAAGTTGTTCATCTCTAGAGGCCAATTCCTTGTCGATAATACTCCGATCAGCAAGTTCCTTATAAGCAGCCTTAGGGACAATTTTTATCTGCATAGAACCATTGCATTAGAGAATGAAAAGGTAATTCAACTTTTGAGTTCTGGGAAAGAATGCTTCACTTTTGAGTTTTGAGAAAAAATGCTTCACCTGCAGTACTGGGTTTTTCTTTTTTATTACTTGAAGCTCATTGGGAACTAATGCAACTGGTTTCACCCCGACCGATTCATGAGCGACACTTCTATCAACTGCAGGACCAACAATAGCTTCATGCTTTGCGCGCTTGACTTCCCTTGTATCAACATCTTCCTGTAATATATAAAGTGTGCATAAACTTTTGGCAAAGATAATACAAACTGAAAGATACAAACACAAGAAGAGGCACGAACATCAGAAGACTCCATCTCAGACTCATCACTAGACAAATCAGCCAAGTGAAGTTTCTCTGTCATAGAAGGCTGCAGTGGTGGAGGGGGAGGAGGAAGAGGCCTTTGTGATGGTAGAGGTGGAGTAGGCAATGCCATCCGAAATGGAGCTGGAAGGTTCATCTTGTTCATCAAATGCAACACCTGTTACAGAAATACATCAATCTAAATACATTTGCTCATGCTGAATGCCCAAATTAATGCCTTGCAAATTGTATCAGTAGTTCACGAGGCTGAAATTCTAATAAACCTGATTGTAAAATCGGGGAACAGCAATGAGGGAGTTGACAATATTGTTCAATATGTTTCCATCTGGTGCATACCTAAAAACAAACAAAGAGCATGATCCACATTGTCAAGTAAGATGGCAGATTAGGACTGCCAGCATGAATCAGACTTGGTTGATCTCGTTGGAAAACTATGAAACATTGCAGAACTATGGAGTATGGAGTCTCAGGAGTCAGAATTGCATCTCGATCAGGATATAAAACTTCATGGTTTGGAAGTGGTTTGCTAGATTGATTGCGTCACTTCCGATTGGATAATATAAGCAAATTGGCCATAAACACTTGCACTGTTAACTGCCTGTATAAAGGTCATAAATCCAGTAGTTGGTAAATTGAGCTACTAACTTCGCATACAGACAAGCATTTTATTGAAACAGGAAAAAGAAGGCAGCTTTTCAATTAGAGATACAATGTACTAGTATTGTACTCCCTGCTTCTTGATATAAGGCGCCCACAAATTCCAAATTAAAATTTGACCAACAATTAGACCAATACAATGTGGGTTATGTGGCATGAAAGAGATATTATTTAGGAATTCAACGATACCATTTTTGTGTCACAGAACTAACGTATTATCGGTCTAGCTCCTGGTCAAACTACCTCGTGTGGGAGCTTTCAGCACTGGGTACACCCTTTTCTTGGTCAAACTAAATGTTTGAATATGTGGATGCCTTACATTTTAGAAAAGAGAAGTATTACAAAAACAAAGGTGAAGTTGGAGATAGAAGTTCGCATCTTCAGTTACTAAATGATATTTTGCAGCCAACAATGTAGCTTCATTTCTAATAAGACACGACATGTCAATTAGCTACATGAAATGGCTTAAGCGATCACAAGAAAAGGAAGATAATGAGTGAAACAACGATGATGGCGATAACATACTCAAGATGAGGAGGAAATGGATAGTCCACACCAAGCCTAGAAGCGATCGGTTCGGCAGTTGATGTAGAACTCTTGATTTTGGGAATTCATACTTGGCACTTGAGGCATCCCGTGAGCTAATTGCTCCTGATGCTTCTGGATCGCATTCTTGGCATTTGGCTGGTTTGCTCTCTCGAGTATCAGTACTTTCCCAAGGAGCCTCAACCTGCAAAAACCAGCCCTTAGCAAACGAAAATAATGAAGGACAGATACTCACAAAATTAAGATCACGGAGACAATCCATAATTAGTAGCTAGCTCGAACAAAGAAAAAGTAAAAGTAATCAAGCAGAGCGTATGCTTGTTGAGAAATGAACCTGTTCAACTGAGACTGCGCCTGATTGGCCGCCATCTCGTCCCTAAAATCCACAAAAGCACAGTTCCTCAACCTGTCAATGTCATGATGAAAATAGTTTCAGTAAAAAATATACCATAGATTTACCTAGGCGAGCAGACAAATCTCAGTATACCTAAAGAACTTCTTTTGAGATAAGTATACATAAAGAACTCTGCTAGCCAAATCACAACTTGTTAAAACAGTTACTCCCTCGGTCTCATAATGTAAGACCTTTTTTGGCGCTACACTAGTGTCAAAAAACGTCCTATATTATATGGGGCGGAGGGAGTAACATATAGAGTAGATCCAAAGAAAGCAGGAGTGACAGGCAGGGAGGAGGTGTGTACTTTCCACCGCAGGGGCGAAAGGATGTGGCGCCGTAGCGGGAGAAGAGCCCGGAGAGCATGTCCTGTGTGATCGCCTCTGGGAGGTGCCGCACCAGGAGCGTTGCCGGCGCAGGAGCAGACCCAGCCTGCTGATGTAGAGGCGGCGGGGCGGCGGAGACATTCGCGGGCAGCGGAGGAAGCGGAGGCGGCGGAAATGTCTCCATCGGAGAAGCCGGTGGCTTGGCGACGGATTTGGGCAGGGTGGGGTTTCACCTCTGCCTGGGCCCTGGCAGTCACGGGCCAAAAATAAAATGTTGGTATGTCTCCATCGGAGAAGCTGGGCCCCGGGCCGTGGCCTGGGTTGCCTAGGGCCCAGCTACGTATTTGCCTACAGGGTACGGGCGGCGCTCCTGGGAGGAAGCACGGCGAGGAGACGTCGGGAGAACAAGCGGCACACCGGGGACGAAACACGACGAATGGGCGAGGTGGAAGCGTTGTTCATCCGCTCTGGTTTCGTGTCTGCTTCTGGTCGTTGACTTTCGATCGAACCAGGTGATAACTCCTGCATGACGCCCACGTGCAGCCGATCCAGGTAACAGCTATTTTGATTTGAGGTTTCTTTTTTGTTTTGTTTTTCTCATTCCAGATTTTAGTTCTTCTTTCGATTTTTTGCACATTTTACTTTTTTATTGTTTTTGTAATATACTGTGAACCTTTTTGTCAATATACGGCCAAAAAAAATTAAAGTACACATTGAACTTTTATAGTATACAGTGAACATTTTCCAAATACATACTAAACTTTTTTCAATATATGATGACCATTTTTTAATATATTGAATAATTTTAATATATTATTTTTCCAAATATATGATGAACATTTTTTTAAATACACACTGAGCTATTTTAGTATATAGTGACACTCTTAAATACAACTAATTGTTTTTCAATATACAATGAACATTTTTTATACACATTGAGTACTTTTAATATATATAATATTTTTTAATTATATGATGAACTCAGAGCCGCGAGCCACACAGGCAGGTCTGAAACCAGATGAAGCAACTTACTTGCACATCGTCTTAAAAATCTGATTTGCAGGCCATTTTATCCGGCTAGCAATCTCTATACTACTTAAAAGATAAGTAGCATTCATTTCCAGTCAGGCAGAAATTTTAGTCAACTGATCCTCCCCTCGCACCATGTAACTTCATCGATTTTCATTCCCTATCTTTATTTTCACCATGCCATATTTGACCACGCTTTCCTAGTACGCCACTCAATCACATCAATTTACTTACCTTTTGCGCCAATTTCACCTTAATTTACTTATCAAACTTCTCTTCAAACTATAAGGTAAATCACAGGTAGAATTTAATGAACATTTATTTAGACAATCACATTAATATGGACAAGTAGATCACAAGCTAACATACTATGAATCCGAGGGAGTAGAATATTTATATCCCAACTAGAAGAACGCCCGTGCGTTGCAACGGGGCCACATTAACTTTAAGAGTTCAATATTAATATTCTCATATATATCAATCCTTCTTCCCCTTCCGTCTGCCACCGAGACAGGGACCTAGACTTTGTGCTGCTCTTATTGATTTCAAACCCAGACGAGATGGGGTGGTGGGAGGGGGGACGAAAAAATCCAGACGAAACAATGGAGAAGGAGAGCCTCATCAGTAGCATCATGGTGAATTTCAAACCTAGCGTTGTGCTCCGCCCAACGAACATGGACGCCGCCGCCGGCGGCCCGGTGGAGCTCGAACCCGAGAGACTCTGCTGCTTGCTGGGAGGGGTCGGGGAGGGTCGGAGCACATGAGCATTGACGTGAAGACAGAGTAGGCCGGGGAGATTACTGTGCACGCCGCACAGCGACTCGCCCTGCCCTAGGGTTCTGCGACGACGGCAGCGTCGTCCACAGCCACACCCTTTTTGAGTCCTGCCCTGAACTGGGGTTCCGAGATGGCGGCGGTGGCGGAGGTCTCTGAGGTTGGAGAGGGGCAAGATGTAGGACAGCGGAGGATGGAGCCTGGAGCGATGGCGGCGTTTCGGGATTGCAGGCAGGGGGACGTGCGAGGTGAGTGTTTTTTTCACCGGTTTATGTTGTGTTGCCTGCACGGATATATAGGAGAACAAATAGGTGGATTATAATTCCTTCCATTGTATAAGTGCTGGGAAAGGAAGCGAGGGACAAAAATCAATCGAGGGGCCTTTATGAGTAGAGATTAGTTAATTGGATTTTTCTTTAAAGTCTGTTATTTGTTTTCTTAAAATTTATTATGTGTTTCCTAAATCAAATTGCATTGATGGGATGGATCGATTGATTTGGATAGTCTATTATTTGTTTCCTTCACATCCATTATATGTTTCCTAAAGCAAATTGCATTGATGAGATGGATCGTTTGATTTGGATGGATCGATTGATTTGTTTCCTTAAAATTGAATTTTTTTTAAAGTCTGTTATTTGTTTCCTTAAAATTTATTATATGTTTCCTAAATCAAATTGCATTGATGGGATGGATCGATTGATTTAGATAGTCTATTATTTGTTTCCTTCACATCCATTATATGTTTCCTAAAGCAAATTGCATTGATGAGATGGATCGTTTGATTTGGATGGATCGATTGATTTGTTTCCTTAAAATTGGATTTTTCTTTAAAGTCTGTTATTTGTTTCCTTAAAATTTATTATATGTTTCCTAAATCAAATTGCATTGATGGGAGGGTGACGCATGGAAAGTTATGATCCGTTAAGATTTTTTTCGTTGTGTGAGAGGGTGACGCGAAACTAAACCGGTGGGGTAGGGGAGGGACGAAAAAAACCAGCGAAATGAAACGGGTGGGAGGTGGGAGGAAGTACCAAAGAAGTACCCAAAAAAACCGGGTGAGGTGGGACGAAAAAAAACCTGGAAGCGAGACTACCAACTGCTCCATTAGGAGTAGAGAAATGCACGAACATTGTCCTAGTCAATTTATGTCTTTTATCCAACTATCAATCAAAATTTTATGATTCAATCAAACAAAAGTAAAGATGTGCCACTGGATCAAAGTCCTAGGAAAAGTGTGTCATTTCATCAAATTGCCCGCATTATTTTGATTTTGAGATGGGCAATTTTGTCATTTTTTTCTATTTTGGATACCTAAACAAAAAAATGATTAGTCTAGTTCAATGTGGAGAATTTTCTAAAAAAAATATGGAGTAACACCTTGAGAGGGGCATGGTGTTCCTGCATTTCATAAGAAAGAAGAGAGTTGCTCGGTTTGGGAGAAACTATGCAAAAATCAGATATAAAGGGCATAAAATCCGCCACCAGTTGCCAAGGCGATGAAAATCGAGATAGACATTCGACCGTACGCGCCTACAAACCAACGAAACTGAAGGCACGACACCACCACACTGCCGACCATGCAAGGGAGAGAACCACGCCGGTCGCTATGAGAGGATCAGGAATAGACCTCCCAAACATCGTAGGTGGTGAAGCACGCCTCTAGAGCCCAGCGCTATCCATAGCAACTGATGCCTCGAAGACCGCAGCTACCCAAGGACGCCGCCCCGGCATCCAACACTCTGGTGTGCCATACGCTCCACCACCAACGCCCTCAGAGGTCGCCACCCCGACATCCCCAGCTCGACAAAAGCCCGGTGTCGCACGACCTGGACCCCCCGCTATCCATGATAAATACGACACCCGCTCGCAAACCACGACCATCACGCCAACGTTCAGGGCCGTCGCCCCGACTTTCAAGTCATGTTGTGCTAGAAGGACACGATGACCATGTTGACAATCTCGCCACCCGTGGGGCTCGAACATGCACTTGCGGGCGTAGCGGCCGAGAACCGTGGGGCTCGAGGAGCGCTTGTGGTTTAGCTACTCGGGCTTGAAAGTGGAGGGGTGGGAGTGGCGACTGAGGAATCATAGGGCTCGTGCCGGATGAGGATGATCATGCTACTTGCGTGTCGCTTGCTCCTCCACCGAGTCGCTAGCGGGAGATTGCCGCTTCCTCTCCCTAACACCGGTGGTCCACACCTTCAAATCCCACCTTACCAGTGAGCCCCGCAACAAAATCGATTGGGCTCGAATGATTCTCAGCTCTCCAGTCCTAGGGAGCATAGTGAAGTTAAGGGTTCTTTGAATGTTTTGGGTTTTATCGAAGCTCCTCAAGAATTTGTTTTTACTTTAACTCATAGAATGCTACCTCTTGTAGGAATTAAGTGATCATGGCACCTAACTTTCACCAAGATAAACACTAGTACTAATTCAGCCTCATCCTCCCTTCTATCCTCTCTTCAGATTCATCATGCGGATTGACAAAAAAAACTTATTTCTCTCGCTTTATCATTGGTCACTATTGGAATTACCAAGGTGGTTAACAATACATTCTAGCTCAAAATAATAATAATAATAATATGAAAGGCGGTTGAAAGAAAAGTTGCGCACTCATATAAATTGAAAGATAACATGCATGCATGCAAACATTTTGACTGCCATTTTCAAGATTACATATGCATTGCAGCCTTGCAGGTGCCTTTAGCTCATAGATAGCACGGAGCTAGGAAAAATAAAGTTAAATTGTACATAAAAAAGCTCTGCTCGCTTTCAGTAATAATACGATCGGTTGTGCGGACTACAAAGGCTTCTTGCATGGTTGTTTTTCTCTTTGATTTCATATTCAAATGACTTCTTCACCTTAAGTCTCACTGGTTTGGCATTGGGATGCAGCAAGCTTGAGGCAGCAACTGCATAACTTGCGGTAAAATCATCGGCACGATCATCATCCAACCTACCAATAAATAGGTTACATGATAATTAGAAGAACGACCAACATACATACTTTTAAATATTACCTTTGATGAACTGCATCATATTAATGATATAATTGTTGGAAATATGCCCTAGAGGCAATAATAAAAGTATTATTATATTTCAATGTTCATGATAAATGTCTTTATTCATGCTATAACTGTATTATCCGGAAATCGTAATACACGTGTGAATACGTAGACCACAATATGTCCCTGGTGAGCCTCTAGTTGACCAGCTCGTTGTGATCAACAGATAGTCATGGTTTCCTGACTATGGACATTGGATGTCGTTGATAACGGGATCACATCATTAGGAGAATGATGTGATAGACAAGACCCAATCCTAAGCATAGCATAAAAGATCGTGTAGTTCGTTTTGCTAGAGCTTTGCCAATGTCAAGTATCTCTTCCTTAGACCATGAGATCGTGTAACTCCCGGATACCGTAAGAGTGCCTTGGGTGTATCAAACGTCACAACGTAACTGGGTGACTATAAAGGTGCATTACAGGTATCTCCGAAAGTAGCTGTTGGGTTGACACGGATCGAGACTGGGATTTGTCACTCCGTATGACGGAGAGGTATCTCTGGGCCCACTCGGTAATGCATCATCATTATGAGCTCAATGTGACCAAGGTGTTGGACACGGGATCATGCATTACGGTACGAGTAAAGTGACTTTCCGGTAACGAGACTGAACAAGGTATTGGGATACCGACGATCGAGTCTCGGGCAAGTAACGTACCGATTGACAAAGGGAATTGCATACAGGGTTTGATCGAATCCTCGACATAGTGGTTCATCCGATGACAACATCGAGGAGCATGTGGGAGCCATCATGGGTATCCAGATCCCGCTGTTGGTTATTGACCTGAGAGCGTCTAGGTCATGTCTGCATGTCTCCCGAACCCGTAGGGTCTACACACTTAAGGTTCGGTGACGCTAGGGTTATTAGGAAGACTAGTATGTGACTACCGAATGTTGTTCGGAGTCCCGGATGGGATCCTGGACGTCACGAGGAGCTCCGGAAGGGTCCGGAGGTAAAGATTTATATATGGGAAGTTGTCAAACGGACACCGGGAAGTTTCGGGGTCATACCGGTATTGTACCGGGGCCACCGGAAGGGTTCCGGGGGTCCACCGGGAGGGGCCACCCCTCCCGGGGGGCCACATGGGCTGCGTGGGGCAGGGAGCCAGCCCCTGGTGGGCTGGCCGCACCCCCCTCCCTTGGGCCCATGCGCCTAGGGTTGAGGGGGAACCCTAGAGGGGGCGCCCCTTGACTTGGGGGGCAAGCCACCCTCTCCCCTCTCCCCTAGGCCGCCGCACCCCCCCCCTTAGATGGGTTCTAGGGGGGCGGCCCCCTTCTCCCTTCCCCCTATAAATAGAGGGGTGAGGGGAGGGCAGCCGCACCACCCTCCAAGGCGCAACCCTCCCCTCCCCAACACCTCTCCTCCTCCGTTGTGTGCTTGGCGAAGCCCTGTCGGAGTACTGCCTCTCCACCATCACCACGCTGTCGTGCTGCCGGTGGAGCTGTCTTCCTCAACCTCTCCTTCCCCCTTGCTGGATCAAGAAGGAGGAGACGTCTCCCGTCCCGTACGTGTGTTGAACGCGGAGGTGTTGTCCGTTCAGCACTTGGTCATCGGTGATTCGAATCACGTCGAGTACGACTACATCATCACCTTGCAAGCTTCCGCACGCGATCTACAAGTGGTATGTAGATGCTAACTCTCTCCCTTGACTCGTTGCTTAGATGAACTCATAGATGGATCTTGGTGAAACCGTAGGAAAAATTTTAATTTTCTGCAACGTTCCCCAACAGTGGCATCATGAGCTAGGTCTATGGGTAGTTCTCTTTGCACGAGTAGAACACAATTTTTGTTGTGGGCATGGATTTTGTCATCTTACTTGCCTCTACTAGTCTTTTCTTGCTCAACGGTATTGTGGGATGAAGCGGCCCGGACCAACCTTACACGTACGCTTACGTGAGACCGGATCCACCGACTGACATGCACTAGTTGCATAAGGTGGCTGGCGGGTGTCTGTCTCTCCCACTTTAGTTGGAGCGGAATCGATGAACAGGGCCCTTATGAAGGGTAAATAGAAGTTGACAAAATCACGTTGTGGTGATTCGTAGGTAAGAAAACGTTCTTGCTAGAATCCAATTGCAGCCACGTAAAAGATGCAACAACAAATTAGAGGACGTCTAACTTGTTTTGCAGCGATTGATCATGTGATGTGATATGGCCAGAAGTTGTGATGAATGATGAATTGTGATGTATGAGATCATGTTCTTTGTAATAGGATTCACGACTTGCATGTCGATGAGTATGACAATCGGCAGGAGCCATAGGAGTTGTCTTTATTTTTTGTATGACCTGCGTGTCATTGAATAACGTCATGTAAACTACTTTACTTTATTGCTAAATGTTAGTCATAGAAGTAGAAGTAGTCGTTGGCGTGACAACTTCATGAAGACACGATGATGGAGATCATAATGATGGAGATCATGGTGTCAAGCCGGTGACAAGATGATCATGGAGCCCCGAAGATGAAGATCAATGGAGCTATATGATATTGGCCATATCATGTCACAACTATATAATTGCATGTGATGTTTATTATGTTTATGCATCTTGTTTACTTAGGACGACGGTAGTAAATAAGATGATCCCTTACAAAAATTTCAAGAAGTGTTCTCCCCTAACTGTGCACCGTTGCTACAGTTCGTCGCTTCTAAGCACCACGTGATGATCGGGTGTGATGGATTCTTACGTTCACATACAACGGGTGTAAGACAGTGTTACACAGCGAAAACACTTAGGGTTAACTTGACGAGCCTAGCATGTGCAGACATGGCCTCGGAACACGGAGACCGAAAGGTCGAACACGAATCGTATGGAAGATACGATCAACATGAGAATGTTCACCGACGATGACTAGTCCGTCTCACGTGATGATCGGACACGGGCTAGTCGACTCGGATCGTGTAACACTTAGATGACTAGAGGGATGTCTAATCTAAGTGGGAGTTCATAATTTGATTAGAACTTTATTATCATGAACTTAGTATAAAACCTTTGCAAATATGTCTTGTAGATCAATGGCCAACGCTAATGTCAACATGAACTTCAACGCGTTCCTAGAGAAAACCAAGCTGAAAGATGATGGCAGCAACTATACGGACTGGGTCCGGAACCTGAGGATCATCCTCATAGCTGCCAGGAAACAATATGTCCTAGAAGGACCGCTAGGTGACGCTCCCGTCCCAGAGAACCAAGACATTATGAATGCTTGGCAGTCTCGTGCTGATGATTACTCCCTCGTTCAGTGCGGCATGCTTTACAGCTTAGAACCGGGGCTTCAAAAGCGTTTTGAGCACCACGGAGCATATGAGATGTTCGAAGAGCTGAAACTAGTTTTTCAAGCTCATGCCCGGGTCGAGAGATATGATGTCTCCGACAAGTTCTACAGTTGTAAGATGGAGGAAAACAGTTCTGTCAGTGAGCACATCCTGAAGATGTCTGGGTTGCACAACCGTATGACCCAGCTGAACATTAACCTCCCAGATGAGGCGGTCATTGACAGAATCCTCCAGTCGCTCCCACCAAGCTACAAGAGCTTTGTGATGAACTACAACATGCAGGGGATGGAAAAGACCATTCCTGAAGTGTTCTCGATGCTGAAGTCAGCAGAGGCTGAAATCAAGAAAGAACATCAAGTGTTGATGGTCAATAAGACCACTAAGTTCAAGAAGGGCAAGGGTAAGAAGAACTTCAAGAAGGACGGCAAGGAGGTTGCCGCGCCTGGTAAGCCAGTTACCGGGAAGAAGTCAAAGAATGGACCTAAGCCTGAGACTGAGTGCTTTTATTGCAAGGGGAAGGGTCACTGGAAGCGGAACTGCCCCAAATACTTAGCGGATAAGAAGGCCGGCAACACCAAAGGTATATTTGATATACATGTGATTGATGTGTACCTTACCAGTACTCGTAGTAACTCCTGGGTATTTGATACCGGTGCCGTTGCTCATATTTGTAACTCACAGCAGGAGCTGCGGAATAAACGGAGACTGGCGAAGGACGAGGTGACGATGCGCGTCGGGAATGGTTCCAGAGTCGATGTGATCGCCGTCGGCATGCTGCCTCTACATTTACCTACGGGATTAGTTTTGAACCTTAATAATTGTTATTTAGTGCCAAGTTTGAGCATGAACATTGTATCTGGATCTCGTTTAATACGAGATGGTTACTCATTTAAGTCTGAGAATAATGGTTGTTCGATTTATATGAGAGATATGTTTTATGGTCATGCTCTGATGGTCAATGGTTTATTCTTAATGAATCTCGAGCGTAATATTACACATGTTCATAGTGTAGATGCCAAAAGATTTAAAGTTGATAACGATAGTCCCACATACTTGTGGCACTGCCGCCTTGGTCACATTGGTGTCAAGCGCATGAAGAAGCTCCATGCCGATGGACTTTTAGAGTCTCTTGATTATGAATCGTTTGACACGTGCGAACCATGCCTTTTGGGCAAAATGACCAAGACTCCGTTCTCCGGAACAATGGAGCGAGCAACCAACTTGTTGGAAATCATACATACCGATGTGTGCGGTCCAATGAGCGTTGAGGCTCGCGGAGGATATCGTTATGTTCTCACTCTCACTGATGACTTGAGTAGATATGGGTATGTCTACTTAATGAAACACAAGTTTGAGACCTTTGAAAAGTTCAAGGAATTTCAGAATGAGGTAGAGAATCAACGTGACCGAAAGATAAAATTCCTACGATCAGATCGTGGAGGAGAATACTCAAGTCACGAATTTGGTACACACTTAAGGAAATGTGGAATCGTTTCGCAACTCACGCCGCCTGGAACACCTCAGCGAAACGGTGTGTCCGAACGTCGTAATCGCACCCTATTGGATATGGTGCGGTCTATGATGTCTCTTACCGATTTACCGCTATCATTTTGGGGATACGCTCTAGAGACAGCTACATTCACTTTAAATAGGGCACCGTCTAAATCCGTTGAGACGACACCGTATGAATTATGGTTTGGAAAGAAACCTAAGCTGTCGTTTCTAAAAGTTTGGGGATGCGATGCTTATGTCAAGAAACTTCAACCTGAAAAGCTCGAACCCAAGTCAGAAAAATGCGTATTCATAGGATACCCTAAGGAAACTGTAGGGTATACCTTCTACTTAAGATCCGAAGGCAAGATCTTTGTTGCCAAGAACGGATGCTTTCTGAAAAAAGAGTTTCTCTCGAAAGAAGTAAGTGGGAGGAAAGTAGAACTCGATGAAGTACTACCTCTTGAGCGGGAAAGTGGCGCAGCGCAGGAAACCGTTCCTGTGATGCCCACACCAACTGAAGAGGAAAACAATGATGATGATCAAGGTACTTCGGATCAAGTTACTGCTGAACTTCGTAGGTCCACAAGGACACGTTCCGCACCAGAGTGGTACGGCAACCCTGTCCTGGAAATCATGTTGTTAGACAACAATGAACCTTCGAACTATGAAGAAGCGATGGCGGGCCCGGATTCCAACAAATGGCTTGAAGCCATGAAATCCGAGATAGAATCCATGTATGAAAACAAAGTATGGACTTTGACAGACTTGCCCGATGATCGGCGAGCGATAGAAAACAAATGGATCTTTAAGAAGAAGACGGACGGGGATGGTAATGTCACCATCTATAAAGCTCGACTTGTCGCTAAGGGTTATCAACAGGTTCAAGGGATTGACTACGATGAGACATTCTCTCCCGTAGCGAAGCTAAAGTCCGTCCGAATCATGTTAGCAATTGCCGCATACTATGATTATGAGATATGGCAGATGGACGTCAAAACACATTCCTTAACGGGCATCTTAAGGAAGAACTGTATATGATGCAGCTGGAAGGTTTTGTCGATCCTAAGAACGCTAACAAAGTATGCAAGCTCCATCGATCCATTTATGGACTGATGCAAGCATCTCGGAGTTGGAACATTCGCTTTGATGAGATGATCAAAGCGTTTGGGTTTATACAGACTTATGGAGAAGTCTGCGTTTACAAGAAAGTGAGTGGGAGCTCTGTAGCATTTCTCATATTATATGTAGACGACATACTCTTGATGGGAAATAATATAGAATTTCTGGACAGCATTAAGGCCTACTTGAATAAGTGTTTTTCAATGAAGGACCTTGGAGAAGCTGCTTATATATTAGGCATCAAGATCTATAGAGATAGATCGAGACGCCTCATAGGTCTTTCACAAAGCACATACCTTGATAAGATTTTGAAGAGGTTCAAAATGGATCAGTCCAAGAAGGGGTTCTTGCCTATGTTACAAGGTGTGAGATTGAGCTCGGCTCAGTCACCGACCACGGCAAAAGATAAAGAAGAGATGAGTGTCATCCCCTATGCTTCAGCCATAGGATCTATTATGTATGCCATGCTGTGTACCAGACCCGATGTAAACCTTGCCATAAGTTTGGTAGCAAGATACCAAAATAATCCCGGCAAGGAACACTGGACAGCGGTCAAGAATATCCTAAAGTACCTGAAAAGGACGAAGGACATGTTTCTCGTTTATGGAAGAGACGAAGAGCTCGTCGTAAAGGGTTACGTCGACGCTAGCTTCGACTCAGATCTGGATGACTCTAAGTCACAAATCGGATACGTGTATATGTTGAATGGTGGAGCAGTAAGCTGGTGCAGCTGCAAGCAGAGCGTCGTGGCGGGGTCTACGTGTGAAGCGGAGTACATGGCAGCCTCGGAGGCAGCGCATGAAGCGATTTGGGTGAAGGAGTTCATCACCGACCTAGGAGTCATACCCAATGCGTCGGGGCCGATCAAACTCTTCTATGACAACACTGGAGCTATTGCCCTCGCCAAGGAGCCCAGGTTTCACAAGAAGACCAGGCACATCAAGCGTCGTTTCAACTCCATCCGTGAAAATGTTCAAAATGGAGACATAGAGATTTGCAAAGTGCACACGGATCTGAATGTCGCAGATCCGCTGACTAAACCTCTCTCGCGTGCAAAACATGATCAACACCAGAACTCTATGGGTGTTCGATTCATCACAATGTAACTAGATTGGTGACTCTAGTGCAAGTGGGAGACTGTTGGAAATATGCCCTAGAGGCAATAATAAAAGTATTATTATATTTCAATGTTCATGATAAATGTCTTTATTCATGCTATAACTGTATTATCCGGAAATCGTAATACACGCGTGAATACTTAGACCACAATATGTCCCTGGTGAGCCTCTAGTTGACCAGCTCGTTGTGATCAACAGATAGTCATGGTTTCCTGACTATGGACATTGGATGTCGTTGATAACGGGATCACATCATTAGGAGAATGATGTGATAGACAAGACCCAATCCTAAGCATAGCATAAAAGATCGTGTAGTTCGTTTTGCTAGAGCTTTGCCAATGTCAAGTATCTCTTCCTTAGACCATGAGATCGTGTAACTCCCGGATACCGTAAGAGTGCCTTGGGTGTATCAAACGTCACACCGTAACTGGGTGACTATAAAGATGCATTACAGGTATCTCCGAAAGTAGCTGTTGGGTTGACACGGATCGAGACTGGGATTTGTCACTCCGTATAACGGAGAGGTATCTCTGGGCCCACTCGGTAATGCATCATCATTATGAGCTCAATGTGACCAAGGTGTTGGACACGGGATCATGCATTACGGTACGAGTAAAGTGACTTGCCGGTAACGAGACTGAACAAGGTATTGGGATACCGACGATCGAGTCTCGGGCAAGTAACGTACCGATTGACAAAGGGAATTGCATACAGGGTTTGATCGAATCCTCGACATAGTGGTTCATCCGATGACAACATCGAGGAGCATGTGGGAGCCATCATGGGTATCCAGATCCCGCTGTTGGTTATTGACCTGAGAGCGTCTAGGTCATGTCTGCATGTCTCCCGAACCCGTAGGGTCTACACACTTAAGGTTCGGTGACGCTAGGGTTATTAGGAAGACTAGTATGTGACTACCGAATGTTGTTCGGAGTCCCGGATGGGATCCTGGACGTCACGAGGAGCTCCGGAAGGGTCCGGAGGTAAAGATTTATATATGAAAAGTTGTCAAACGGACACCGGGAAGTTTCGGGGTCATACCGGTATTGTACCGGGGCCACCGGAAGGGTTCCGGGGGTCCATCGGGAGGGGCCACCCCTCCCGGGGGGCCACATGGGCTGCGTGGGGCAGGGAGCCAGCCCCTGGTGGGCTGGCCGCACCCCCCTCCCTTGGGCCCATGCGCCTAGGGTTGAGGGGGAACCCTAGAGGGGGCGCCCCCTTGACTTGGGGGGCAAGCCACCCTCTCCCCTCTCCCCTAGGCCGCCGCACCCCCCCCCCCTAGATGAGTTCTAGGGGGCCGGCCCCCTTCTCCCTTCCCCCTATAAATAGAAGGGTGAGGGGAGGGCAGCCGCACCACCCTCCAAGGCGCAGCCCTCCCCTCCCCAACACCTCTCCTCCTCTGTTGTGTGCTTGGCGAAGCCCTGTCGGAGTACTGCCTCTCCACCATCACCACGCCGTCGTGCTGCCGGTGGAGCTGTCTTCCTCAACCTCTCCTTCCCCCTTGCTGGATCAAGAAGGAGGAGACGTCTCCCGTCCCGTACGTGTGTTGAACGCGGAGGTGCTGTCCGTTCAGCACTTGGTCATCGGTGATTCGAATCACGTCGAGTACGACTACATCATCACCTTGCAAGCTTCCGCACGTGATCTACAAGTGGTATGTAGATGCTAACTCTCTCCCTTGACTCGTTGCTTAGATGAACTCATAGATGGATCTTGGTGAAACCGTAGGAAAAATTTTAATTTTCTGCAACGTTCCCCAACAATAATTAGTTTTCAAGCATAAATTAGACCATACATTGTGTCTAGTGTGGCACACTGAAGCCACAAAGTTTATGTTATTACCTCCTTGAAAGAGGAATAGACTAAATATATTTTTTGACCCAACTTTGTTTACACAGATTAAACTAAATTATCATTATTTATCTCTGGTACGTGGGCCAATTGCTACCTTAGACTGATGATGTGGACAAAGCCACAATTTCCTGTATGCATAACTTATGAAGTGAATAAAAGGTAACACCATCCGACATTTCAAAGGGATATCTAGAATAGTAATTAGCTGAAATTGCAATGCTAGGAGGGAAAATATTGATGCTCCAGATTTTGGAGTCAGAAGTGACAAATGACAGTGATAATGATAATGAGTAAAAACTAAATATCGACGCGAAAGTATAGTCCCAAGAATATTTTGGTTTTATTTGGGCCCGTCCTGTTAATAGTTTCTTTATCCCCCTCTCCCGGATCTTCTCATAGTCGCTAGCCCAAGCCAAAGAACATATGAAAACCTATGGAACTACTCCCTCCGATCCGTAATAAATGTCGTAGTTTTGAATTAAGGTTGGAGAGTAAGTAATCTCATAAAGTCCCCATGAAGATAATTGAACATGTTCTAGTTTTAGTGGACAATTAAGAAATCTTACGAGCATCTCGCAAGTTATGCAGTTGTTGCCTCCAGTTTACTGCCTCCAAATGCAAAACCTATATATGCAACGAGAAACAAGGAAAGGTTTAGCGGATGAATAATCAAAAGTGAAAACAATATCCAGGAAATCAATACTCCCTCCGTCCACTTTTATAAATCGTTTCAGACAAGTGAAATTGAGCTGTTTTGCACAATGTCTGAAACGTCTACAAAGCCTTATAAAAGTGAACAAAGAAAATACTAGTTTTTGAAAAGAAAAGCTCTGGTTGATTCGCAAGCAAGGCAGCCAGATTCATGTAGCACAGCAAATTAAATCACGGGTGGTTCAAGAGCAGAAGCTTGTTACCCAATTAGTTCAATTTATTACCTGGACATATAGATCAGATCTTCGTACTGCCACCAGACAGCACCTCTTGACCTCTCATCACATCTGATCTAACCCTAGAAGAAGGGGACAGAAACACAGAGCTGTGTTGTGTTTGTGTGAAGAAGGGATGAACGAGGGGAGTCTACTTTTATAGCCAAACAAATGGGCACAGAGATAGAATAAGGCAGTGGGGCCTGCAACACAATTAAGGGACAACTGAATCATTATTAATTAAGCAATGTGACATGGCACTTGCCGACAGGAGAAAATTAACTCCCACTTGCCTGGAGTCGCCTCGCTCTTCTTGAGCACCCGCCCCACTCAAGACGACTATAATCTTACAAATTGATGAGTACTTTCCTTGAATACGCGCATTTCAGTAAGATTTAATAGTCATGACAAACATGTACTGACAGACTAGCTGGATAGCACTTTTAAATCTATTTCACCATTATTGTAGGTCCCATGGTCTGTTCTTTTGTAGTATTAAAATATTTTCAAAAATATATAATCACCTGAGGAAGTGAGTCCTTTTCGTTCTGATGCTAGCAGCCTAGCAGGCAGTGTGTCAGAAAAATAACATGTCGAAATACTTGTCAGAAAAATGGACTTATCTAGACATATTTTAATTCTAAATATATCTATTTTTATCATTTTCTCAACAAGTTTTTCCGGACGAAGGAAGTACTATTTCTTATGGCAGAAGAAGCATTAACCACCAGTCATGGCAAGTCTGTAGTAAAAATGTCATGTGTAGTTAATTGTTAATAGCAATTTATTGTAGGGTTAATCAATTTAATAGCAATTTAACTAATCAAGTACTCCCTCTATACAAATATAGGGGGCCCCATACATTTTTTAAGGTTACCTTTAACCACCTGATAGAGTAATAATATATGACATGCAATTACATAAAGTATCTTGTCAATTCATATTTGAAAGGAGGTTATAATGATATAACTTATATATCATACATCTCAATGTCATTAATTTTATCAAAGGTCAAGGGCAACCTCTAAAAACATATTAGGCGCTATATATTTGGATGGAAGGAATGGGTATTATGTGTGATAAAAAGTACGCCACTGTTCTTAAATACAAGTCTTTTTAGAGATTTCAATATGGACTATACGGAGCATAATGAATCTACGCTCTAAAATATATCTATATACATTTGTATGTAGTTCATACTGAAATCTCTCAAAGGACTTATATTTAGGAATGGAGGGAGTACTACATTCGTCAATGTTTATTATGTCTCCATAGTATTTTGTGTCGAATTTTGATCATATGTTTGACTAGCAAAATATACCTAATGTGTAGCACAAATAGTTCCATCCGAAACTACTTTCAAATACAAATCTAGTGATATAATTTTTGTAACATATCACTTATGTTTTGCCAGTTAGATATATGATCAAAATTTGATAGAAAATATGAAGGAGGATAGTAAACCCAAACGAAGATAGTATGTGTTAGAACTATCTGTATATAAATTCAGTGATGTGCTTTTGATGGCACTTACAACACTCTCTTCATTTTATTTACTTTGCATATTAGCTTTATCTCGAGCCAAACTTTCTAAAATTTGATCAAGTTTATAATACTTTTTTACGGGGTGATCAAGTTTATAATACAGAAAAAATCCACGATACCAAATCAATACCATTAAAATCATCATTCAATATGCTTTCATATCATATATACTTTTTATTGTGAAAGTTTACATTATTATTAATAAACTTAGTTAAAAATTAAGATCAAAATTATTTTTTGCGGGTAACTTAGATCAAAACTGTAACATAACGAAGTAAATAAAAAAGAACTACTATGCACCGACCAGAGGCAGTGCTCATTTGTTTATTGGCTCCCTGGGTCTGATGCAGCTTCGTCGAACCCACCGCGCGAGTGACAGCGAGGCAGGGCATCTTTTTGCCGCTCGGATTCTGCCTGTCGAGAGGCCATTAATCAATCTTAGTCGGCTTGATCGAGTAATAAGAATGCCAGTGAACCTCCAGCCTCCTCAGCCGCTTTGCGTTCCTGGCCGTTGGATCTGCGCGTTTGATGGAATCTGGGCCGTCGGATCAAGCTCCCAGATGACCTGCGCCGTCGGATCGAGAGTTGACACTGTTGCAATGAACAGTTTTACCCCACTGTAAAGATCCCGTGCCACACCGCACGTAAATCTTGCCCCCCGTAGAGGGTATTTTGGTCATTTTGCGTACAGGGGTATAAAAAGGGGGCGCTGCCGTGGGTGACCTAGCCGTCTCCTCCCCCCGCACTCGTCGCCGCCTCCTCTCCTCCCCCGCGCCCCGCTCCTCCAGCCTCGCCGCCGCCTCCTCTCCTCCCCTGTGCCCCGCTCCTCCCGCCTAGCCGCCGCCTCCTCTCCCCTCCCTGCCCCGCCGTCGCCCGGCTTCGTCCCCTCATGGCCTCCTCCTTCCACCCCTCATCTGGCGCCTCCCAAACCCTAATGCCTGGCCCCGGCTCCGGCTCCCACGGGAGGGAAGGAGGAATGGCGAGGCGAGGCAAATGCGGTGGCGTATGGGACGCGGCGTGGGCGGTCGGCCTCCTCCTCCCCTACTCCCTCGCCATGCTGGTTCTGGAGCTGCTCGATGCGCCGACCAAGTACGCCGACCCCTTCCAACGGCCTCCTCTCCTAAGGTCGCGGCACCCGGCACTGTCCAGATCCCAGAGGAGTACGTGGATGATGTCGAAGCGATGGATGTCACTCAGGTGCGCTGTCTACTCCCATCCTGGTTGTGTTTCCTGCTTTGTCAGAGTGGTATGGGAGGCCACTGAAGCCATTAAGATTTTGTATTATGGTTTAGGGGAAGTGGGGGTTCAGTTTTAGAGCAATTTTATGTTGTGGTATACTGATGTTTCTCTGCTGTGTGTCTATGCCCTATAGCTGCTGTGTGCTCTGCTTGGGTAATTTTGTGCATGGGAAATTCATAGACTGATTATGTATGCTATGTGGTGTGTTTATGCTGCTCAGGATCCAGTCATATCTAGAGTCCTGACTTTGGTTTTCTCACATGCCTTCGTTTCACATTATCTTGTGTAAGCACATCCATGCAAAGTGACATATCCAGTAATGTGAATAAAAATACATTGTATAGTGTTTTCATTGAATACTCATGCAAAGTTTAAATTCTTGTGAGAACAAAGGCTGTGAATAAAAATACTGGATATGTCCTTTATTCACAGCCTTTGGATATCCAGTAATGTGAAAAGGCAGTGGGTACAATTTTATCTTGTGTAAGCACATCCATGCAAAGGACAACGGCATGAGTATTTTCACAGCCTTTCACTATACAATGTTGTGACATATCCAGTAATGTGAAAAGGCAGTGGGTACAATTACTGGATATTCATAGCCTTTCACTATACAATGTTGTGACATATCCAATAATGTGAAAAGGCAGTGGGTACAATTACTGGATATTTATTCACATTGAAAACTGCATGTATCTTTAACATAATTATTACTATACTACCACAGAATCCTCCACGAGAAGAAGTCCACAAAACAATTGAAGATTGCAGGGCTGCTGGTATACGTGTTATGGTGATAACAAAGAAACAGCAGAGGCGATATGCCGTGAGATTGGGGTTTTTGGTCCCAGTGAAAACATTAGCTCAAAGGGCTTTGCAGGGAAGGAATTTATGGCTCTTCTGATAAGAAGTTGTTGAGGCAAACATGTGGCCTTCTCTTCTCAAGGGCAGAGCCAAAACATAAGCAGGAAGTTGTTAGGCTGCTCAAAGAAGATGGTGAAGTTGTTGCAATGACTGGTGATGGAGTGAATGATGCACCAGCACTGAAATTAGCTGATATTGGAATTGCGATGGGCATTACAGGGACTGAAGTCGCCTTCATTCTCTTCTTTAAATCAGTCGTCCTTTTTAGTTCTATTTTTAAGATCCATTCCTATTTTGTGTAATTCATCGTTAGCTTATTTAATTATTTTTATTTCCATAGAAAAATGTCACCTGCTGACATCTCAAGAGTACTGTTTTAGGCTACACCTGATCACCTTACATATGCAATTGAATCCATTTTGTTAGTGTCTGATTGTTTTCTATCATTGAAGGTGCTTCTATCTATCTATTGAACTTCACACCCGAATAGAGGTTAAATGTTATTGCTTCTAATGTGATTGTTGTCGTGGATTCAGATTTTTAGGTGTCTGAAGAAATGTCGTTTATGTTGCATAGTATAATGGTTGTTTTTTTTAGTTATTTGCAGTAAAATAAATCAAGGTTAGATCGCTTGATATTCTACATAACCTTTATGTGTTTCAGAAAAAAAAACTATGCAGTTTTGTATACGTTTCATCCAGATTCTTTTTAAATGCCCCCTATTTGAGTGTATGCTTTAGGGAGAAGCCTAACTTTTGAATTTAAACTATAGAATGTGGTCACCTAAATTGGAGTAGTCTAATTGGTCACTTCATTTTCTGTTTTCAATATTATAATGTATTCTAATTGTGAGATATGGTGCGCTGCCATATTATGCAAAATCTACCTGTATTACTTGTTCAAACATCATGAACCTTATTATGCCAATTGGTGCTCAGCAAGAGAGGCACAACCTCCGCCACACCGAAGAGACAGACAACTTCCATGTAGAACTCCTTGAAGTGACTGCCGATGATGTACATGTCCGTCTATCTCTCAATCTCGATTTTCTTATGGATTGAAAGCTGAGATGACATGTCTTTGTGAGATGCCAATGCCATGATAATTTGATGACTGTCCCAGCTTTTTGATTTTCATTGGAATGATTTTATAGCCTCTGTTAGTAGTGCTATTTTCCTTATTTTCAGTGCCACCAAATTAAATACCATTGTTTCCAATGTGTGTGTGTGTGTGTGTGTGTGTGTGTGCGCGCGCGCGCGTGTCTGTGGCAAGTTCTGCTCTAAACAAATATATGAGACACACAAATGCACATGTGTATTCATGTTATATTGTTGTGACAGGTGCAATTATATTTTGATCCAAAGTTCTGAACAAGCAAAGGTACGAATACTAATGCCAGTGCAGTTTCGCTCTTCCTAGGATGGCCTGGATGGCCCGAGGTGAGCAGCCTTTGATACACCGTGCAAGGCACCCAGGAGCTGCCTTCCAGATAAGTCCCGTTGCCACCGACCGGAACGAGCTCGCTTCGGCCTCCTCTCCCCAACTAACGGCCTCTCTGATCTTGCAGCTACTGCCTCATCGCCAACCTACAACAACAAGGTGAGACTCCTGCCTTTATATGTTGTTGTGATTAAGAAGGTTGGAGTAGCTTTGTTAATGGATGGAATCACCTGCCTATTCCATTCACCAACCCCAATGACCAGTGTTTAGCCCCAACGTCTGTTCGATTGAATCCCTTGCTACAGCCGCTAGGTCCTAGCCTCATTTCGCTGGTTAATTTTATGTATAATTGTGTGATAAGACATTGAGGTGTATGCATATCTATCGCAGTATATCATACTTTTGATTGTAGTACAGGTAATCTGGTCACCATGTTAGAAAGGCAAATGTTTGATTTTGCAATTAATGTATTCGTTGCATGAATGGTTAATGGTTCCATACCAAGGATGACATTTTCTCTCATATATACTTCTAAAACACATATGTTCCTAGCTGACTTGGTGCTTTACTTTCATTTGACTTTTAACAATTTAATGATTTGATTCTTTCGTGGAACAAACGAAATACAAGATGGCTGAAGCCTGTAGAACATTGTATTCGGTTTACTATGTGGTTATTTCATTAAGATTATTGCGTCTCTTTTTGTTCCAATAATGTCATTTTTGCTTCTCACTTTGTAACGATTATACCGCTGATCAGTTTGTGTTGTGCTTCTTAGTATCTTGCCAATTCTACTTCTTGTTTCCAGATGTAATTACTTTTAATAGCGCTTTAGTTCTACAATCGACAGTTTCACATCATGCAAGGGCTGGGTTCAACCACTTGCATGTTCGGTCAAAGGTAAAGATGAAAGGACTTCTTATTTTCTATTGCTGCATGGAAAGTTCACTGGAACTTATGATTCTAAGTGAGTGTGAAATAACATGCTTTATCTTGACACAATGACATACGGAGAAACTATACTTCCCATAGTGAAGTTGGTATTTTAATTCACACAAGTTTCTGCGTACTGCTGATTAAACCCATACTTGTCATATGAATAAAGTGAACATCCAAAGGAAATTGATTTTTTTCTTGCACCGATAATCATTCAGTTATTATTTTGCAGCACATATCCCATTCATTTTACCCCCTCTGTATATTTTGTAGGGCGCCGATGTCTCAAAGCAGTAGTATTGGTTTTTGATGACCAAGTAGAAGGTTTTGTATGTCATGGGCTTGGCCGTGACGCCTTAGACCACGCCGCAACGTCGAATATGTCGTCCATGGCCTCTTACGCCACCGCCATTTCTGCCTCGCACTGCATCAACCCCCTCCTTCACCAGCCACCGATCAAACCCGTGATGCTAGCTTCCTTGGATTCTTCCGGTTCAAGTTCCCCACCGAATCATCCACCACATGGTGCGGTTTCTTTTGTGCCTTTTAAAATCATGCACAAATTTCTGCCCCTCCCTCTATTCTATTAGATCCAGTGATTGGTGCTAGCTAGAAATCGGTGTTTTAGAATATTCTTTGTATTATTTGATGGAAGATGGGTTGTCTGACAGAGCTAATGTAAGTTGTTGGACTACGAATGGATAACAAACCAACATGGACTATGTATTCTGGTTTGTTCACTCATTTCAGTCCATACATAGCCCATACTGAAATATCTATTTGTGAATGGAGGAAATACATATATATCTTTGCCCATCTTAGAACTGGTTTGTGTAAGCAATACAATTTTATACCACTGCCATTGCGATTTGATTAAAACATGCACTGCTTCCTCTCTGAATTACTCCTACAACTACAAGCATGTTGGTGTGCCTTTGCATTTTCTTAACTTCATTTTCCTTTTGAAGGAGATGACTGCTATCACGGTCAGACCAAGGGCTATGTTCAGTGCGATTCTTAGCAAGATTTGTTTGTCTGATGCAAAGTACGCGCGTTGTAGGAACTACAACCAACGTGTGGGTGCAACTGTGGTTTTCTGGCTGTCCATGTTGCACTTTTCCGCAATGGCAGAACCCAGGAAGATCCAAGACAATCCAACTAGGGATATTTCAACAGGTAAATGAGTGAAACAATTATCGTTAGCCAGATAGTTATTTTGTGTTGTTTCATCTTATAATGAAATTTCATTGTCTAAGGCAAATTCATTTCCCTTCCAGTTATGTATGTGCTCAGTCTAATTAAGCGTTTTAAGTAGCTTCTCTTTCAATCAGTTACTATTTGTACATTTCTATAATATTTTGTCGTATATGTCATCTGTGATTTATCTTTGTTCTTATATGACTGACTTGCAAAAGAAATCATAGGTAAACAAAAAAAACAAGATATCAAAGTTAAGCTAAAGTGAAAGTGGGTATTTTTGTTCGATATTCTTGAACCAATTTGCTAATCATTTTTTCATTGTGGTTCTGTTTTGTAGTTTGAAATAAGGAATTGGAACTGCAGCATCCTGAAATACTTGACAAACTATAGGAAGAAGCATCAAGGACTTGCTCACCATGAAACAACTCCACAATATCATTGTCACATGCTGTTTTATTTGCTATGAGCATCGGATCCTTGCGATTGACCCATACGAAGTGACTTTAGCAAAGCTTGCCCTTTACCCTACTAAAGAGTTATTGTCTTTTTGTAATAGGAGTTGTTCATTTTTATTGCTCAACATACCACTTTTGAGACTATAAGTGATAATGATAGTGGTTGGTAAGTTGTATCGAGTCTCGCCTTACCTGTCCACCCTAAAACGTGTTATCAGCCAATGTGTAAGTGTATATATTGCAATGTAAAGCTCGTTGTGGTGTAAGTATATACACGCAATAGCAGACTCATTGTGGTTATAGTCCTTATTAATAGTGTTTTACCCATCTGTATTATTGTTTTGGTGGACTGGATATGACAGGGTCAAGTTGGGTGCGGCAAGCCGCACTTCCTGTTGAGTGGGTGCGCTATTGGTTTCAAACTTTCTGTCGAGTGGTCTTATGAACGCACTGAAATTGATTTTGCCTTATAGACTCATGCCGATATTGAGCACCACTATGTCTCGCTCCTATAACAGTTGAATGTTTTTTCTTCACTGCATCGTTATCATGCATATGCTAAACGTGGATTACTACTGACTTATCTTATGTGAATGCATATGCTAAATCTAAATTACTATTGATTTAGCATCACCTGCTTCTTAAAAACGTTGGACCGGCACCCTCGCGCCAAGACGCGATTCCAATCTAGTTAGATAAGAGAGCCCCTGATTCTTCCCACGTGTAGATGCAGCCGAAGCCATCGATTATTGAGTGTCCTGCTGTGACCTGTGATGGCAGCCATCAATTATCGAGCGGCCCTATATTACCTTGATTGCTCGAGTGCCTGTGGTGTGGTTTCGTTCCAATAAAGTGAAACGGTGCATCCAGCGATTTCTTTTTTCTTTTTTTGGCTGTAACCGGGATGGTCGTTCAGAGCATGTTCTTACCTATAACAAGATCAAATCGTAACAAAGCTACAGCTTCAAATAGCATGAAAAGACAGGATTGGCTGGCGCTTGGCAGTCTCCAGCGGCACGTCCTGCCCTGTCGGTGCAGCCTCGACCGTAGACGCAGCCTGCCGGGGCGAGTTCTTCCGGCGAGATACACACGCCGCTAGCTAACAGCATCTCCATCCGTTGGCTCCTCCTTCTTCGCAGCCCCGGCGGCGCTGCTCGAAGCGCCGCAGTGCGGCGACCTGGCGCTCCCTCTCCATCCTGAAGAATTCCTTGCGCGCCCATTTCAGAGCTGCATCGTCGTCGAGCTCCACCTCGCCGGGCTCCGTCTTCACGGCGGGGAGCCCCGGCTCCGTTTTCACCGGCGCGAGCCCCGGCTCCGTCTTCGGCTTGACGAAGCGCGGAGGAGCCGACGAGGGGGCGCGCCAGCCGCCTTCGTTGATGATGATGCCGGCGCTGCGGGTGCGCCGGCCAAGTGACGTCTCTGCCGCGGGCTCGGCCTTGACGTCGAGCAGCGCCGGAGAGCTGGAGGAGTGGGAAGAAGATCGAGACGAGGAGGAGGAAGACGATGAAGAGACGAACCTCCTGGGCAGCCATTGCCCGGCACGTCGGTGGTGGGCCGTGGGCCGGGGCCGCCGGAGGAGGGTATGCCAGCGGCGGCTCGTTGCCGCCCTCAAGGTGCGCCAGCACGCCGTCGAGCGTGCGTCCAGGGACGCCCCACCACACGTGGCGCCCCTCGCTGTTCTTCATGCCGCCCACTGATACGTCTCCAACGTATCTATAATTTTTTATTGTTCCATGCTATTATATTACCCGTTTTGGATGTTTATGGGCTTTACTTTACACATTTATATCATTTTTAGGACTAACCTACTAACCGGAGGCCCAGCCTGTATTGCTGTTTTTTTTTTGCCTATTTCAGTATTTCAAAGAAAAGGAATATCAAATGGTGTCCAAACGGAATGAAACCTTCGAGAACGTGATTTTTGGAACGAATGTGATCCAAAGGACTTAGAGTGCAAGTCAAGAAGCAGCCGAGGCGGCCACGAGGGTGGAGGGCGCGCCCACCCCTACAGGGCACGCCCCCTATCTCGTGGGCCCCTTGGGCGACCACCGACCTACTTCTTCCTCCTATATATACCCATGTACCCCGAGAACATCAAGGGAGCCAACGAAAACCTAATTCCACCGCCGTAACCTTCTGTATCCGCGAGATCCCATCTTGGAGCCTTCGCCGGCGCTCCCCTGGAGGGGGAATCGACCACGGAGGGCTTCTACATCAACACCATAGCCCCTCCGATGAGTTGTGAGTAGTTTACCACAGACCTTCGGGTCCATGGTTATTAGCTAGATGGCTTCTTCTCTCTTTTTTAGATCTCAATACCATGTTCTCCTCGATCTTCTTGGAGATCTATTCGATGTAACTCTTTTTGCGGTGTGTTTGTCGAGATCCGATGAATTGTGTGAAGGAAATATGCCCTAGAGGCAATAATAAAGTTATTATTTATTTCCTTATAATCATGATAAATGTTTATTATTCATGCTAGAATTGTATTTACCGGAAACATAATACATGTGTGAATACATAGACAAACAGAGTGTCACTAGTATGCCTCTACTTGACTAGCTCGTTAATCAAAGATGGTTATCTTTCCTAACCATGAACAATGAGTTGTTATTTGATTAACGAGGTCACATCATTAGTAGAATGATCTGATTGACATGACCCATTCCATTAGCTTAGCACCCGATCGTTTAGTATGTTGCTATTGCTTTCTTCATGACTTATACATGTTCCTATGACTATGAGATTATGCAACTCCCGTTTACCGGAGGAACACTTTGGGTACTACCAAACGTCACAACGTAACTGGGTGATTATAAAGGAGTACTACAGGTGTCTCCAATGGTCGATGTTGGGTTGGCGTATTTCGAGATTAGGATTTGTCACTCCGATTGTTGGAGAGGTATCTCTGGGCCCTCTCGGTAATACACATCACATAAGCCTTGCAAGCATTACAACTAATATGTTAGTTGTGAGATGATGTATTACGGAACGAGTAAAGAGACTTGCCGATAACGAGATTGAACTAGGTATTGGATACCGACGATCGAATCTCGGGCAAGTAACATACCGATGACAAAGGGAACAACGTATGTTATTATGCGGTCTGACCGATAAAGATCTTCGTAGAATATGTAGGAGCCAATATGGGCATCCAGGTCCCGCTATTGGTTATTGACCGGAGATGTGTCTCGGTCATGTCTACATTGTTCTCGAACCCGTAGGGTCCGCACGCTTAAGGTTACGATGACAGTTATATTATGAGTTTATGCATTTTGATGTACCGAAGGTTGTTCGGAGTCCCGGATGTGATCACGGACATGACGAGGAGTCTCAAAATGGTCGAGACGTAAAGATTGATATATTGGAAGCCTATGTTTGGACATCGGAAGTGTTCCGGGTGAAATCGGGATTTTACCGGGTTACCGGGAGGGTTACCGGAACCCCCCGGAAGCCATATGGGCCTTCATGGGCCTTAGTGGAAAGGAGAAAGGGGCAGCCCAAGGTGGCTGCGCCTCTTCCCCCTCCCCTAGTCCTATTAGGACTAGGAGAAGGTGGCCGGCCCCCCTCTCTCCCTTCCCCTCCGAGGAATCCTAGTTGGACTAGGATTGGGGGGAGGAATCCTACTCCCAGAGGGAGTAGGACTCTCCTGCGCCTCCCTCTATGGCCGGCCAGCCTCCCCCCCTCTACTCCTTTATATACGGAGGCAGGGGCACCTCTAAACACACAAGTTGACACAAGTTGATCCACGTGATCGATTCCTTAGCCGTGTGCGGTGCCCCCTGCCACCATATTCCTCGATAATACTGTAGCGGAGTTTAGGCGAAGCCCTGCTGCTGTAGTTCATCAAGATCGTCACCACGCCGTCGTGCTGACGGAACTCTTCCCCGACACTTTGCTGGATCGGAGTCCGGGGATCGTCATCGAGCTGAACATGTGCTCGAACTCAGAGGTGCCGTAGTTTCGGTGCTTGATCGGTTGGATCGTGAAGACGTACGAGTACTTCCTCTACGTCGTGTCATCGCTTCCGCAGTCGGTCTGCGTAGGGTACGTAGACAATACTCTTCCCCTCGTTGCTATGCATCACATGATCCTGCGTGTGCGTAGGAAATTTTTTGAAATTACTACGAAACCCAACAGTGGTATCAGAGCCTAGGTTATTGATGTTGATGTTATATGCACGAGTAGAACACAAGTAAGTTGTGGACGATACAAGTCATACTGCCTACCAGCATGTCATACTTTGGTTCGGCGGTATTGTTGGACGAGACGACCCGGACCAACCTTACGCGTACGCTTACGCGAGACCGGTTCCCTCGACGTGCTTTGCACAGAGATGGCTTGCGGGCGACTGCCTCTCCAACTTTAGTTGAACCAAGTATGGCTACGCCCGGTCCTTGCGAAGGTTAAAACGGAGTCTATTTGACAAACTATCGTTGTGGTTTTGATGCGTAGGTGAGATTGGTTCTTACTTAAGCCCGTAGCAGCCATGTAAAACATGCAACAACAAAGTAGAGGACGTCTAACTTGTTTTTGCAGGGCATGTTGTGATGTGATATGGTCAAGGCATGATGCTGAATTTTATTGTATGAGATGATCATGTTTTGTAACCAAGTTATCGGCAACTGGCAGGAGCCATATGGTTGTCGCTTTATTGTATGCAATGCAATCGCGATGTAATGCTTTACTTTATTACTAAACGGTAGTGATAGTCGTGAAAGCATAAGATTGGCGAGACGACAACGATGCTACGATGGAGATCAAGGTGTCGCGCCGGTGACGATGGTGATCATGACGGTGCTTCGGAGATGGAGATCACAAGCACAAGATGATGATGACCATATCATATCACTTATATTGATTGCATGTGATGTTTATCTTTTTATGCATCTTATCTTGCTTTGATTGACGGTAGCATTATAAGATGATCTCTCACTAAATTATCAAGAAGTGTTCTCCCTGAGTATGCACCGTTGCGAAAGTTCTTCGTGCTGAGACACCACGTGATGATCGGGTGTGATAGGCTCTACGTTCAAATACAACGGGTGCAAAACAGTTGCGCACGCAGAATACTCAGGTTAAACTTGACGAGCCTAGCATATGCAGATATGGCCTCGGAACACGGAGACCGAAAGGTCAAGCGTGAATCATATAGTAGATATGCAGGGACGGAGACAAGGGGGGACGAGGGGGGGCTAGACCCCCCCCCAACGAAGTTGTTCTCCTCAATAGCGATTAGTTAGATCCGTTTATTAGCAGGCCTTTTGACTTGATTCGCCCCCCCTGTCCACTTGTCTCGTGTAACACCGTGAAACCCCTCGGGCAGCCCATGTACAAGAAACAACAGATCACAACCCAGCAAAAAAAAGGCCCACCATCGAGGTCAAAGAAAACAGAGCCCACCGGTCAAGGGCTTGCGACCAGGAGCACCAACGCAGTCTGCTACAATCCTGGCGATCGACACGATTTTATATCGCTCCAACAGAACGCACGCAGATTGCGGCTCGTGCGATCTTTCCATCTGTCGTCGCCTCCAATCTCCGCCTACCCGCAAGATTAGCTTCAGTCTCCAAGCGAAGATCATAGGGGGGTTGATCGAGATCCGCCACGGCTGATTACCTGCACGGTTAGTCCCTTACTTCATCTCCTGATCTTTAATCTGCTCTAATTTGTGTGGTTGTTCCATAAAAAACCTACGAACATGAGAAGTTAATTACAGTAGGAAATATTGGCTGTTGTGTGTAGATACGAAGAGGAAGAGAAGAATGGAAAATGTTTCCTAGGGCACTTGCTTCCAACCGTTCAAGCCTAGCAATCCCAATTGATCATTTCCTCAGCAACCATAAAGGAGATTAGGAGAAACACCACCACCATGAGCGACCACGGAGGAGATGATGCACGGAATCTGACATCCTCTTTGCGTGTATGGTACGTCCACTCTCATAATTAATATCAGCTTCAAATATCTGATTTTTGTGGGTTAAAACGAATGATTGTTAATTGATCGACATGAAAACTGAATTTGGAATCAATAGATAGATATTGTATTGTCTACCAAATTCGTAATGCAATCAATTTGGAAACTAAATTTGTCTTGCCAAAAATGCACATTTTAATAGTTTTTTGTAGTGTTCACACTAATGAAAACACTAGTTCAGGCTTAGGTTTTTGCAAGGAATTTTTTTTATGGTTAACCGATGCCCAACTGCCTATAAGAGCTCAAGTCTGCAACTCGCCCCCCCTATACAAAATTCCTGGCTCCGTCCCTGTAGATATGATCAACATAATGATGTTCACCGATGAAACTACTCCATCTCACGTGATGATCGGACATGGTTTAGTTGATTTGGATCACGTGATCACTTAGAGGATTAGAGGGATGTCTATCTAAGTGGGAGTTCTTTAGTAATATGATTAATTGAACTTAAAATTTATCATGAACTTAGTCCCTAAAAGTATCTTGCTTGTTTATGTTGATTGTAGATAGATGGCTCGTGCTGTTGTTCCGTTGAATTTTAATGCGTTCCTTGAGAAAGCAAAGTTGAAAGATGATGGTAGCAATTACACGGACTGGGTCCGTAACTTGAGAATTATCCTCATTGCTGCACAGAAGAATTACGTCCTGGAAGCACCGCTGGGTGCCAGGCCTGCTGCTGGAGCAACACCAGATGTTATGAACGTCTGGCAGAGCAAAGCTGATGACTACTCGATAGTTCAATGTGCCATGCTTTACGGCTTAGAATCGGGACTTCAACGACGTTTTGAACGTCATGGAGCATATGAGATGTTCCAGGAGTTGAAGTTAATATTTCAAGCAAATGCCCGAATTGAGAGATATGAAGTCTCCAATAAGTTCTATAGCTGCAAGATGGAGGAGAACAGTTCTGTCAGTGAGCATATACTCAAAATGTCTGGGTATAATAATCACTTGATTCAATTGGGAGTTAATCTTCCGGATGATTGCGTCATTGACAGAATTCTCCAATCACTGCCACCAAGCTACAAGAGCTTCGTGATGAACTATAATATGCAAGGGATGAACAAGACTATTCCCGAGCTCTTCGCAATGCTGAAAGCTGCGGAGGTAGAAATCAAAAAGGAGCATCAAGTGTTGATGGTTAACAAAACCACTAGTTTCAAGAAAAAGGGCAAAGGAAAGAAGAAAGGGAACTTCAAGAAGAACAGCAAGCCAGTTGCTGCTCAAGAGAAGAAACCCAAGTCTAGACCTAAGCCTGAAACTGAGTGCTTCTACTGCAAGCAGACTGGTCACTGGAAGCGGAACTACCCCAAGTATTTGGCGGATAAGAAGGATGGCAAGGTGAACAAAGGTATATGTGATATACATGTTATTGATGTGTACCTTACCAATGCTCGCAGTAGCACCTGGGTATTTGATACTGGTTCTGTTGCTAATATTTGCAACTCGAAACAGGGGCTACGGATTAAGCGAAGATTGGCTAAGGACGAGGTGACGATGCGCGTGGGAAACGGTTCCAAAGTCGATGTGATCGCGGTCGGCACGCTACCTCTACATCTACCTTCGGGATTAATATTAGACCTAAATAATTGTTATTTGGTGCCAGCGTTGAGCATGAACATTATATCTGGATCTTGTTTAATGCGAGACGGTTATTCATTTAAATCAGAGAATAATGGTTGTTCTATTTATATGAGTAATATCTTTTATGGTCATGCACCCTTGAAGAGTGGTCTATTCTTACTAAATCTCGATAGTAGTAATACACATATTCATAATGTTGAAACCAAAAGATGCAGAGTTGATAATGAAAGTGCAACTTATTTGTGGCACTGTCGTTTAGGTCATATCGGTGTAAAACGCATGAAGAAACTCCATACTAATGGACTTTTGGAACCACTTGATTATGAATCACTTGGTACTTGCGAACCGTGCCTCATGGGCAAGATGACTAAAACACCGTTCTCCGGTACTATGGAGAGAGCAACAGATTTGTTGGAAATCATACATACCGATGTATGTGGTCCGATGAATATTGAGGCTCGTGGCGGATATCGTTATTTTCTCACCTTCACAGATGATTTGAGCAGATATGGATATATCTACTTAATGAAGCATAAGTCTGAAACATTTGAAAAGTTCAAAGAATTTCAGAGTGAAGTTGAAAATCATCGTAACAAGAAAATAAAGTTTCTACGATCTGATCGTGGAGGAGAATATTTGAGTTACGAGTTTGGTGTACATTTGAAAAACTGTGGAATAGTTTCACAACTCACGCCACCCGGAACACCACAGCGCAATGGTGTGTCCGAACGTCGTAATCGTACTTTACTAGATATGGTGCGATCTATGATGTCTCTTACAGATTTACCGCTATCATTTTGGGGTTATGCTTTAGAGACGGCCGCATTCACGTTAAATAGGGCACCATCAAAATCCGTTGAGACGACGCCTTATGAACTATGGTTTGGCAAGAAACCAAAGTTGTCGTTTCTTAAAGTTTGGGGCTGCGATGCTTATGTGAAAAAGCTTCAACCTGATAAGCTCGAACCCAAATCGGAGAAATGTGTATTCATAGGATACCCAAAGGAAACTGTTGGGTACACCTTCTATCACAGATCCGAAGGCAAAACATTCGTTGCTAAGAATGGATCATTTCTAGAGAAGGAGTTTCTCTCGAAAGAAGTGAGTGGGAGGAAAGTAGAACTTGACGAGGTAACTGTACCTGCTCCCTTACTGGAGAGTAGTTCATCACAGAAAACTGTTTCAGTGACACCTACACCGGTTAGTGAGGAAGCCAATGATAATGATCATGAAACTTCAGATCAAGATACTACTGAACCACGTAGATCAACCAGAGTAAGATCCGCGCCAGAGTGGTACGGAAATCCTATTATGGAAGTCATGCTACTAGATCATGATGAACCTACGAACTATGAAGAAGCGATGGTGAGCCCAGATTCCACAAAGTGGCTTGAAGCCATGAAATCTGAGATGGGATCCATGTATGAAAACAAAGTATGGACTTTGGTTGACTTGCCCGATGATCGGCAAGCAATTGAGAATAAATGGATCTTTAAGAAGAAGACTGACGCTGATGGTAATGTTACTGTCTACAAAGCTCGACTTGTCGCAAAAGGTTTTCGACAAGTTCAAGGGATTGACTACGATGAGACCTTCTCACCCGTAGCGATGCTTAAGTCCGTCCGAATCATGTTAGCGATTGCCGCATTTTATGATTATGAAATTTGGCAGATGGATGTCAAAACTGCATTCCTGAATGGATTTCTGGAAGAAGAGTTGTATATGATGCAACCAGAAGGTTTTATCGATCCAAAGGGAGCTAACAAAGTGTGCAAGCTCCAGCGATCCATTTATGGACTGGTGCAAGCCTCTCGGAGTTGGAATAAACGTTTTGATAGTGTGATCAAAGCATTTGGTTTTATACAGACTTTCGGAGAAGCCTGTATTTACAAGAAAGTGAGTGGGAGCTCTGTAGCATTTCTGATATTATATGTGGATGACATATTACTGATTGGAAATGATATAGAATTTCTGGATAGCATAAAGGGATACTTGAATAAAAGTTTTTCAATGAAAGACCTCGGTGAAGCTGCTTACATATTAGGCATTAAGATCTATAGAGATAGATCAAGACGCTTAATTGGACTTTCACAAAACACATACCTTGACAAAATTTTGAAGAAATTCAAAATGGATCAAGCGAAGAAAGGGTTCTTGCCTGTGTTACAAGGTGTGAAATTGAGTAAGACTCAATGCCCGACCACTGCAGAAGATAGAGAGAATATGAAAGATGTTCCCTATGCATCTGCCATAGGCTCTATCATGTATGCAATGCTGTGTACCAGACCTGATGTGTGCCTTGCTATAAGTTTAGCAGGGAGGTACCAAAGTAATCCAGGAGTGGATCACTGGACAACGGTCAAGAACATCCTGAAATACCTGAAAAGGACTAAGGATATGTTTCTCGTGTATGGAGGTGACAAAGAGCTCACCGTAAAAGGTTACGTTGATGCAAGCTTTGACACTGATCCGGACGATTCTAAATCGCAAACCGGATACGTGTTTACATTAAACGGTGGAGCTGTCAGTTGGTGCAGTTCTAAACAAAGCGTTGTAGCGGGATCTACATGTGAAGCGGAATACATAGCTGCTTCGGAAGCAGCAAATGAAGGAGTCTGGATGAAGGAGTTCATATCCGATCTAGGTGTCATACCTAGTGCATCGGGTCCAATGAAAATCTTTTGTGACAATACTGGTGCAATTGCCTTAGCAAAGGAATCCAGATTTCACAAAAGGACCAAACACATCAAGAGACGCTTCAACTCCATCCGGGATCTAGTCCAGGTGGGAGACATAGAGATTTGCAAGATGCATACGGATCTGAATGTTGCAGACCCGTTGACTAAGCCTCTTCCACGAGCAAAACATGATCGGCACCAAGGCTCCATGGGTGTTAGAATCATTACAGTGTAATCTAGATTATTGACTCTAGTGCAAGTGGGAGACTGAAGGAAATATGCCCTAGAGGCAATAATAAAGTTATTATTTATTTCCTTATAATCATGATAAATGTTTATTATTCATGCTAGAATTGTATTTACCGGAAACATAATACATGTGTGAATACATAGACAAACAGAGTGTCACTAGTATGCCTCTACTTGACTAGCTCGTTAATCAAAGATGGTTATGTTTCCTAACCATGAACAATGAGTTGTTATTTGATTAACGAGGTCACATCATTAGTAGAATGATCTGATTGACATGACCCATTCCATTAGCTTAGCACCCGATCGTTTAGTATGTTGCTATTGCTTTCTTCATGACTTATACATGTTCCTATGACTATGAGATTATGCAACTCCCGTTTACCGGAGGAACACTTTGGGTACTACCAAACGTCACAACGTAACTGGGTGATTATAAAGGAGTACTACAGGTGTCTCCAATGGTCGATGTTGGGTTGGCGTATTTCGAGATTAGGATTTGTCACTCCGATTGTTGGAGAGGTATCTCTGGGCCCTCTCGGTAATACACATCACATAAGCCTTGCAAGCATTACAACTAATATGTTAGTTGTGAGATGATGTATTACGGAACGAGTAAAGAGACTTGCCGATAATGAGATTGAACTAGGTATTGGATACCGACGATCGAATCTCGGGCAAGTAACATACCGATGACAAAGGGAACAACGTATGTTGTTATGCGGTCTGACCGATAAAGATCTTCGTAGAATATGTAGGAGCCAATATGGGCATCCAGGTCCCGCTATTGGTTATTGACCGGAGATGTGTCTCGGTCATGTCTACATTGTTCTCGAACCCGTAGGGTCCGCACGCTTAAGGTTACGATGATAGTTATATTATGAGTTTATGCATTTTGATGTACCGAAGGTTGTTCGGAGTCCCGGATGTGATCACGGACATGACGAGGAGTCTCAAAATGGTCGAGACGTAAAGATTGATATATTGGAAGCCTATGTTTGGACATCGGAAGTGTTCCGGGTGAAATCGGGATTTTACCGGGTTACCGGGAGGGTTACCGGAACCCCCCGGAAGCCATATGGGCCTTCATGGGCCTTAGTGGAAAGGAGAAAGGGGCAGACCAAGGTGGCTGCGCCTCTTCCCCCTCCCCTAGTCCTATTAGGACTAGGAGAAGGTGGCCGGCCCCCCTCTCTCCCTTCCCCTCCGAGGAATCCTAGTTGGACTAGGATTGGGGGGAGGAATCCTACTCCCAGAGGGAGTAGGACTCTCCTGCGCCTCCCTCTATGGCCGGCCAGCCTCCCCCCCTCTACTCCTTTATATACGGAGGCAGGGGCACCTCTAAACACACAAGTTGACACAAGTTGATCCACGTGATCGATTCCTTAGCCGTGTGCGGTGCCCCCTGCCACCATATTCCTCGATAATACTGTAGCGGAGTTTAGGCGAAGCCCTGCTGCTGTAGTTCATCAAGATCGTCACCACGCCGTCGTGCTGACGGAACTCTTCCCCGACACTTTGCTGGATCGGAGTCCGGGGATCGTCATCGAGCTGAACGTGTGCTCGAACTCGGAGGTGCCGTAGTTTCGGTGCTTGATCGGTTGGATCGTGAAGACGTACGACTACTTCCTCTACGTCGTGTCATCGCTTCCGCAGTCGGTCTGCGTAGGGTACGTAGACAATACTCTTCCCCTCGTTGCTATGCATCACATGATCCTGCGTGTGCGTAGGAAATTTTTTGAAATTACTACGAAACCCAACATTGTGGGTTTATAATCAAGTTTATCTATGAGAAATATTTGAATCTCCTCTGAATTCTTTTATGTATGATTGAGTTATCTTTGCAAGTCTTTTCGAATTATCAGTTTGGTTTGGCCTACTAGATTGATCTTTCTTGCAATGGGAGAAGTGCTTAGCTTTGGGTTCAATCTTGCGGTGTCCTTTCCCAGTGACAGCAGGGGAAGCAAGGCACATATTGTATTGTTGCCATCGAGGATAAAAAGCTGGGGTTTATATCATATTGCATGAGTTTATCCCTCTACATCATGTCATCTTTCTTAATGCGTTACTCTGTTCTTATGAACTTAATACTCTCGATGCATGCTGGATAGCGGTCGATGTGTGGAGTAATAGTAGTAGATGCAGGAAGGAGTCGGTCTACTTGTTGCGGACGTGATGCCTATATACATGATCATGCCTAGATAATCTCATAATTATTCGCTTTTCTATCAATTGCTTGACAGTAATTTGTTCACCCACCGTAATACTTATGCTATCTTGAGAGAAGCCACTAGTGAAACCTATGGCCCCCGGGTCTATCTTTTATCATATAAGCTTTCAATCTACTTTTATTTGCATCTTTACTTTTCGAATCTATATCATAAAATACCAAAAATATATTTATCTTATCATACTATCTCTATCAGATCTTACTTTCGCAAGTGGCCGTGAAGGGATTGACAACCCCTTTATTGCGTTGGTTGCGAGTTCTTTGTTTGTTTGTGTAGGTGCGTGAGACTTTTGAGGAGCCTCCTACTGGATTGATACCTTGGTTCTCAAAAACTGAGGGAAATACTTACGCTACTATTGCTGCATCACCCTTTCCTCTTCAAGGAAAACCAATGCAAGCTCAAGACGTAGCACCCACCACCGGCGCCCCGTTGGTGGACGCCAACCTCTGCTCCTGACAGCGCTCGAAGTACGCCGCCCACGCCGAGTGGTTGTTGGCGGCATACTAGGGGAGGGCGCGCTGCTCATCGGTGAGGGAGGCGTGCGCGAGCTCGACTTCGTCGGCGAAGTAGGCGGCCCGCACCATAGCGTCGAGCAACGGGGGAACGGGCACTCCCCCGTTGCTGAGCCGCCACCCCGACGGCCCGGTGCACATATCCGGCGGCGCCGGGATATTGGCCTCGAACAGGAGCCACGACTCCTGTTCGCGGAGCGAGCGGCGGCCGAAGCCGTTGGCCACCGCCTCGTCGCCGGGGAAGCTTTCGACCATTGGGGGGCTATCGGAGTGAGGGAGGGCTCGGAGGCAGCGCACGGGAGAGGGAGAGGGAGGACTTGGCCGCGGCGGCGCACGACAGAGTGAGGGAGCTCGGCGGCTAGGGCTGGTGTGGCCTGAGGCGAGGAGGCCACCGGCTTATATAGCCACGCCCGTGTGTATGCGTGGCGGGAGGGAAGGCATCACCGCCGCCCCGTGACGCGCCGCCCATGAGGAATCAATGGCAAGGCTGACCGGCGGCAGCAGCGCGACAGCCTTGGCATTGATTCCCGCGGGAACCGAGGCGATGAGGGCGACGAAGCGCCCGTCTCGCTGACACGGGGGGTCCGTGGCTGCTTCGCGCCAAAATCACTCGCCCCGGCGCCCCCTAGCACACCCGGTTCGGCCTGGGTCCGCCGGCGTTGATTTCGGCCCAGGCCGGCGAAAATCAGGCTCCTGGGGGCGCGACTGGGCCGTTTTTTTGACACCGGCGTAAAAAAAATCGCCTGGGGAGGCCGTTCTGTTGGGGAACGTAGTAATTTCAAAAAAGTTTCCTACGCACACTCAAGATCATGGTGATGCATAGAAACGAGAGGGGAGAGTGTTATCCACGTACCCTCGTAGACCGAAAACGGAAGCGTTAGCACAACGCGATTGATGTAGTCGTACGTCTTCACGATCCGACTGATGAAGTACCGAATGCACGACACCTCCGAGTTCAGCACACGTTTAGCTCGATGACGTCCTCTGATCTAGCCGAGCTTCGAGGGAGAGTTCTGTCAGCACGATGGCATGGTGACGATGATGATGTTCTACCGACGCAGGGCTTCGCCTAAGCACCCCTACATATTATCGAGGTGGAATATGGTGGAGGGGGGCACCGCACACGGCTAATAGATCTCAAGGATCAAATTGTTGTATCCAGAGGTGCCCCCTGCCCCCGTATATAAAGGAGCAAGTGGAGGAGGCGCGCCAGGGAGGAGTCCTACTCCCACCGGGAGTAGGACTCCCTCCTTTCCTTGTCCAAGTAGGAGATGGGGAAGGAAGGGGAGAGAGGAAAGGAAGGAAAGGGGGGCGCCACCCCCCCTCCTTCTGGACTCGGACTAGAGGGGGAGGGGGCGTGCGGACTGCCCTGGCCGCCCCTCCTCTGCTCCACTTTGGGCCCATGAGGCCCATTAACCCCCCCTGGGGGGGTTTCGGTAACCTCCCGATACTCTGGTATACATCCGATAACCCCCGGAACCATTCCGGTGTCCGAATATAGTCGTCCAATATATCAATCTTCATGTCTCGACCATTTCGAGACTCCTCGTCATGTCCGTGATCACATCCGGGACTCCAAACTATCTTCGGTACATCAAAACATATAAACTCATAATATAACCGTCATCTAACTTTAAGCGTGCGGACCCTACGGGTTTGAGAACTATGTAGACATGACCGAGACACGTCTCTGGTCAGTAACCAATAGAGGAACCTGGATGCTCATATTGGCTCCCACATATTCTATGAAGATCTTTATCGGTCAAACCGCATAACAACATAGGTTGTTCCCTTTGTCAGCGGTATGTTACTTGCCCGAGATTCGATCGTCGGTATCTCAATACCTAGTTCAATCTCGTTACCGGCAAGTCTCTTTACTCGTTACGTAATGCATCATCCCGTAACTAACTCATTAGCTACATTGCTTGCAAGGCTTATAGTGATGTGCATTACCGAGAGGGCCCAGAGATACCTCTCCGACAATCGGAGTGACAAATCCTAATCTTGAAATATGTCAACTCAACATGTACCTTCGGAGACACCTATAGATCTCCTTTATAATCACCCAGTTATGTTGTGATGTTTGGTAGCACACAAAGTGTTCCTCCGGTAAACGGGAGTTGCATAATCTCATAGTTGTAGGAACATGTATAAGTCACGAAGAAAGCAATAGCAACATACTAAACGATCAAGTGCTAAGCTAACGGAATGGGTCAAGTCAATCTCATCATTCTCCTAATGATGTGATCCCGTTAATCAAATGACAACCCATGTCTATGGTTAGGAAACACAACCATTTTTGATCAACGAGCTAGTCAAGTAGAGGCATACTAGTGACACTATGTTTGTCTATGTATTCACACATGTATTATGTTTCCGATTAATACAACTCTAGCATGAATAATAAACATTTACCATGATATAAGGAAATAAATAATAACTTTATTATTGCTTCTAGGGCATATTTCCTTCAGTCTCCCACTTGCACTAGAGTCAATAATCTAGATTACACAGTAATGATTCTAACACCCATGGAGCCTTGGTGTTGATCATGTTTTGCTCATGGAAGAGGCTTAGTCAACGGGTCTGCAACATTTAGATTTGTATGTATCTTGCAAATCTCTATGTCTCCACCTGGACTTGGTCCCAGATGAAATTGAAGCATCTCTTGATGTGCTTGGTCCTCTTGTGAAATCCGGATTCCTTTGCCAAGGCAATTGCACCAGTATTGTCACAGAAGATTTTCATTGGTTCCGATGCACTAGGTATGACACCTAGATTGGATATGAACTCCTTCATCCAGACTCCTTCATTTGCTGCTTCTGAAGCAGCCATGTACTCCGCTTCACATGTAGATCCCGCCACGACGCTTTGTTTAGAACTGCACCAACTAACAGCTCCACCGTTCAATATAAACACGTATCCGGTTTGTGATTTAGAATCATCCGGATCAGTGTCAAAGCTTGCATCGACGTAACCATTTACGACTAGCTCTTTGTCACCTCCATAAACGAGAAACATATCCTTAGTCCTTTTCAGGTATTTCAGGATATTCTTGACCGCTGTCCATTGATCAACTCCTAGATTACTTTGATACCTCCCTGCTAACTTATTGCTAAGCATACATCGGTCTGGTACACAGCATTGCATACATGATAGAGCCTATGGCTGAAGCATAGGGAACATCTTTCATTTTCTCTCTATCTTCTGTTGTGGTCGGTCATTGAGTCTGACTCAACTTCACACCTTGTAATACAGGCAAGAACCCTCTCTTTGCTTGATCCATTTTGAACTTTTTCAAAACTTTATCAAGGTATGTGCTTTGTGAAAGTCCAATTAAGTGTATTGATCTATCTCTATAGATCTTGATGCCTAATATATAAGCAACTTCACCGAGGTCTTTCATTGAAAAACTTTTATTCAAGTATCCTTTATGCTATCCAGAAATATCATTTCCAATCAACAATATGTCGTCTACATATAATATCAGAAATGCTACAGAGCTCCCACTCACTTTCTTGTAAATACAGGCTTCTCCAAAAGTCTGTATAAAACCATATGCTTTGATCACACTATCAAAGCGTTTATTCCAACTCCGAGAGGCTTGCACCAGTCCATAAATGGATCGCTGGAGTTTGCACACTTTGTTAGCACCTTTTGGATCAACAAAACCTTCTGGTTGCATCATATACAACTCTTCTTCTAGAAATCCATTCAGGAATGCAGTTTTGACATCCATTTGCCATATTTCATAATCATAAAATGCGGCAATTGCTAACATGATTCGGACAGACTTAAGCATCGCTACGGGGGAGAAAGTCTCATCGTAGTCAACCCCTTGAACTTGTAGAAAACCTTTCACAACAAGTTGAGCTTTGTAGACAGTAATATTACCATCAGCGTCAGTCTTCTTCTTGAAGATCCATTTATTCTCGATGGCTTGCCGATCATAAGCAAGTCAACCAAAGTCCATACTTTGTTCTCATACATGGATCCCATCTCAGATTTCATGGCCTCAAACCATTTTTCGGAATCTGGGCTCATCATCCCTTCCTCATAGTTCATAGGTTCATCATGGTCAAGTAACATGACCTCCAGAATAGGATTACCGTACCACTCTGGTGTGGATCTTACTCTGGTTGACCTACGAGGTTCGGTAGTAACTTGATCTAAAGTTTCATGATCAATATCATTAGCTTCCTCACTAATCGGTGTAGTCGTCACAGGAACCGGTTGCTGTGATGAACTACTTTCCAATAAGGGATCAGGTACAATTACCTCATCAAGTTCTACTTTCCTCCCACTCACTTCTTTCGAGAGAAACTCCTTCTCTAGAAAGGATCCGAATTTAGCAGCAAAAGTCTTGCCTTCAAATCTATGATAGAAGGTGTACCCAATAGTCTCCTTTGGGTATCCTATGAAGACACATTTCTCCGATTTGGGTTCGAGCTTATCTGGTTGAAGTTCCTTCACATAAGCATCGCAGCCCCAAACTTTAAGAAACGACAACTTTGGTTTCTTGCCAACCCACTGTTCATAAGGCGTTGTCTCAACGAATTTTGATGGTGCCCTATTTAATGTGAATGCGGTCGTCTCTAAAGCATAACCCCAAAACGATAGTGGTAAATCAGTAAGAGACATCATAGATCGCACCATATAGTAAAGTACGGTTACAACGTTCGGACACACCATTACATTGTGGTGTTCCGGGTGGCGTGAGTTGCGAAACTATTCCGCATTGTTTCAAATGTAAACCAAACTCGTAACTCAAATATTCTCCTCCACGATCAGATCATAGAAACTTTATTTTCTTGTTACGATGATTTTCCACTTCACTTTGAAATTCTTTGAACTTTTCAAATGTTTCAGACTTATGTTTCATTAAGTAGATATACCCATATCTGCTTAAATCATCTGTGAAGGTGAGAAAATAACGATACCCGCCACGAGCCTCAATATTCGTTGGTCCACATACATTAGTATGTATGATTTCCAACAAATCTGTTGCTCGCTCCATAGTTCCGGAGAACGGCGTTTTAGTCATCTTGCCCATGAGGCATGGTTCGCAAGTACCAAGTGATTCCAGAAGTCCATCAGTATGGAGTTTCTTCATGCGCTTTACACCAATATGACCCAAACAGCAGTGCCACAAATAAGTTGCACTATCATTATCAACTCTGCATCTTTTGGCTTCAACATTATGAATATGTGTGTTACTACTATCGAGATTCATAAAAATAGACCACTCTTCAAGGGTGCATGGCCATAAAAGATATTACTCATATAAATAGAACAACCATTATTCTCTGATTTAAATGAATAACAGTCTCGCATCAAACAAGATCCAGATATAATGTTCATGCTTAACGCTGGCACCAAATAACAATTATTCAGGTCTAAAACTAATCCCGAAGGTAGATGTAGAGGTAGCGTGCCAACCGCGATCACATCGACTTTGGAACCATTTCCCACGTGCATCGTCACCTCGTCCTTAGCCAATCTTCGCTTAATCCGTAGTCCCTGTTTCGAGTTGCAAATATTAGCAACAGAACCAGTATCAAATACCCAGGTGCTACTTCGAGCATTAGTAAGGTACACATCAATAATATGTATATCACATATACCTTTGTTCACCTTGCCATCCTTCTTATCCGCCAAGTACTTGGGGTACTTCCACTTCCAGTGACCAGTCTGCTTCCAGTAGAAGCACTCAGTCTCAGGCTTAGGTCCAGACTTGGGTTTCTTCTCTTGAGTAGCAACTTGTTTGCCATTCTTTTTAAAGTTCCCCTTCTTCTTCCCTTTACCATTTTTCTTGAAACTGGTGGTCTTGTTGACCATCAACACTTGATGCTCCTTTTTTATTTCTACCTCCGCAGCTTTTAGCATTGCGAAGAGCTCGGGAATAGTCTTGTTCGTCCCTTGCATATTATAGTTCATCACGAAGCTCTTGTAGCTTGGTGGCAGTGATTGAAGAATTCTGTCAATGACACTATCATCAGGAAGATTAACTCTCAGTTGAATCAAGTGATTATTATACCCAGATATTTTGAGTATATGTTCACTGACAGAACTATTCTCTTCCATCTTGCAGCTATAGAACTTATTGGAGACTTCATATCTCTCAATCTGGGCATTTGCTTGAAATATTAACTTCAACTCCTGGAACATCTCATATGCTCCATGATGTTCAAAACGTCGTTGAAGTCCCGGTTCTAAGCCGTAAATCATGGCACACTGAACTATCGAGTAGTCATCAGCTTTGCTCTGCCAGACGTTCTTAACATCGTCAGTTGCATCTGTAGCAGGCCTGGCACCCAGCGGTGCTTCCAGGATGTAATTCTTCTGTGCAACAATGAGGATAACCCTCAAGTTACGGACCCAGTCCGTGTAATTGCTACCATCATCTTTCAACTTAGCTTTCTCAAGGAACGCATTAAAATTCAATAGAACAACATCACGAGCCATCTATCTACAACAAACATAGACAAGCAAAATACTATCAAGTACTAAGTTCATGATAAATTTAAGTTCAATTAATCATATTACTAAGAACTCCCACTTAGATAGACATCCCTCTAATCATCTAAGTGATCACGTGATCCAAATCAACTAAACCTTGTCTGATCATCACGTGAGATGGAGTAGTTTTCAATGGTGAACATCACTATGTTGATCATATCTACTATATGATTCACGCTCGACCGTTCGGTCTCAGTGTTCCGAGGCCATATTTGTATATGCTAGGCTCGTCAAGTTTAACCTGAGTATTCCGTGTGTGCAACTATTTTGCACCCGTTGTATTTGAACGTAGAGCCTATCACACCCGATCATCACGTGGTATCTCAGCACAAAGAACTTTCACAATGGTGCATACTCAGGGAGAACACTTATACCTTGAAATTTAGTGAGAGATCATCTTATAATGCTACCTCAATCAAAGCAAAATAAGCTGCATAAAAGGATAAACATCACATGCAATCAATATAAGTGATATGATATGGCCATCATCATCTTGTGCCTGTGATCTCCATTTCCGAAGCACCGTCATGATCACCATCGTCACCGGCGCGACACCTTAATCTCCATCGTAGCATAGTTGTCGTTTCGCCACCTATTGCTTCTACGACTATCGCTACCTCTTAGTGATAAAGTAAAGCAATTACAGGGTGATTGCATTGCATACAATAAAGCGACAACCATATGGCTCCTGCCAGTTGCCGATAACTTGGTTACAAAACATGATCATCTCATACAATAAAATATAGCATCATGTCTTGACCATATCACATCACAACATGCCATGCAAAAACAAGTTACACGTCCTCTACTTTGTTGTTTCAAGTTTTACGTGGCTGCTACGGGCTGAGCAAGAACCGTTCTTACCTACGCATCAAAACCACAACGATAGTTCGTCAAGTTAGTGTTGTTTTAACCTTCTCAAGGACCGGGCGTAGCCACACTCGGTTCAACTAAAGTTGGAGAAACTGACACCCGCCAGCCACCTATGTGCAAAGCATGTCGGTAGAAACAGTCTCGCGTAAGCGTACGCATAATGTCGGTCCGAGCCGCTTCATCCAACAATACCGCCGAACCAAAGTATGACATGCTGGTAAGCAGTATGACTTCTATCGCCCATAACTCACTTGTGTTCTACTCGTGCATATAACATCTACGCATAAAACCAGGCTCTGATACCACTATTGGGGAATGTAGTAACTTCAAAAAAAAAATCCTACGCACACTCAAGATCATGGTGATGCATAGCAACAAGAGGGAGAGTGTTGTCCATGTACCTCCGAGTTCAGCACACGTTCAACTCGATGACGTCCCTCAAACTCCGATCTAGCCGAGCTTCGAGGGAGAGTTCCGTCAGCATGACGGCGTGGTGACGGTAATGATGTTCTACCGACACATGGCTTCGCCTAAGCACCGCTACGATATTATCAAGGTGGAATATGGTGGAGGGGGGGAGGGGTGCACCGCACACGGCTAATAGATCTCAAGGATCAAGTGTTGTATCTAGAGGTGCCCCTTGCCCCCGTATATAAAGGAGCAAGGGGGAGGGGGCGGCCGGCCAGGAGGAGGCGTGCCAGGGAGGAGTCCTACTCCCACCGGGAGTAGGACTCCCTCCTTTCCTTGTCCAAGTAGGAGAGGGGGAAGGAAGGGGAGAGAGGAGAGGAAGGAAAGTTGGGCGTCGCCCCCCTCCTTGACCTATTTGGACAAGAGGGGGAGGGCGAGCGGCCTGCCCTGGCCGCCCCTCCTCTGCTCCACTTTGGTCCCATGAGGCCCATTAACCCCCCCCCCCAGGGGTTCCGGTAACCTCCCGGTACTCCGGTATACATCTGATAACCCCCGGAACCATTCCGGTGTCCGAATATAGTCGTACAATATATCAATCTTCATGTCTCGACCATTTCTAGACTCCTCGTCATGTCCGTGATCACATCAGGGACTCCGAACTATCTTCGGTACATCAAAACATATAAACTCATAATATAACCGTCATCTAACTTTAAGCGTGCGGACCCTACGGGTTGGAGAACTATGTAGACATGACCGAGACACGTCTCCGGTCAATAACCAATAGCGGAACCTGGATGCTCATATTGGCTCCCACATATTCTACGAAGATCTTTATTGGTCAAACCGCATAACAACATACGTTGTTCCCTTTGTCATCGGTATGTTACTTGCCCGAGATTCAATCATCGGTATCTCAATACCTAGTTCAATCTCGTTACCGGCAAGTATCTTTACTCGTTACGTAATGCATCATCCCATAACTAACTCATTAGCTACATTACTTGCAAGGCTTATAGTGATGTGCATTACCGAGAGGGCCCAGAGATACCTCTCCGACAATCGGAGTAACAAATCCTAATCTCAAAATACGTCAACTCAACATGTACCTTCGGAGACACCTATAGAGCTCCTTTATAATCACCCAGTTACGTTGTGATGTTTTGTAGCACACAAAGTGTTCCTCCGGTAAACAGGAGTTGCATAATCTCATAGTTGTAGGAACATGTATAAGTCATGAAGAAAGCAATAGCAACATAGTAAACGATCAAGTGCTAAGCTAACAGAATGGGTCAAGTCAATCACATCATTCTCCTAATGATGTGATTCCGTTAACCAAATGACAACCCATGTCTATGGTTAGGAAACACAACCATCTTTGATCAACGAGCTAGTCAAGTAGAGGCATACTAGTGACACTATGTTTGTCTATGTATTCACACATGTATTATGTTTTCGATTAATACAATTCAAGCATGAATAATAAACATTTATCATGATATAAGGAAATAAGTAATAACTTTATTATTGACTCTAGGGCATATTTCCTTCATGTTCTGGGGGCGCGGCTGGAGATGATCTAAGCACGCAGGCAGCTGGATGCTTCTCACGTGAGGCTAGCTTACCAAGCGAACTAATCTCCGGCGACTATCTTAGGGCTCATTTGGTGTCACTCCGCTCCACGGCTCCGCTCTAATAGCAGACAGAGCTGTAGCTAAATTCTTTGAAGCGAGCAAACAACCACTCCGCAGATTCTAGGAGATGGTGGATTGCCGAACGCACGAGATTAATCTTTTCCCCCTCTACCGTGGCTTCCCTAGGGATTTTCCTAGCTGATTACAAAGACTCCAACACAACCCCTTAGAGCAATTCCAATGGGGAGACCCACTTTATCCGCCTGCGTCCGTTTGGGTCGGCGCGGACAAAAGTGGGGCCTGCCCAATGCGGCAACCCAAATGCAAATCGCGTCCGCCTGGTGTCCGCGCGGACCCATTTCCGGCCCAAAATTGCGCCTGAAATGCGTCGGTGCGGATGCGAAGCGGACGTGCCGTGCGTCTCCTCGGTGTCTGCCGTGTCCCCACCTGTAGGCCACCCAACCGCCACCGGTTGTCTTATTTATAACGACCACCGACAGCGGGCCCACTTGTCAGACTCAGGAAGCGTCCTTTTTTAAGCACGCGTGCGGCGGGGGGTGATACGCCCATTTTGCATCATGCTTTTATATCAATATTGATTGCATTATGGGATGTTATTACACATCATATATATATATATATATCAATACTTATGGCTATTCTCTCTTATTTTATAAGGTTTACCATGAAGAGCGGGAATGCCGGCAGCTGGAATTCTGGCTGGAAAAGGAGCAAACATTGGAAACATATTTTGCACTGCTCCAAAAGACCTGAAACTCCATGAAACTTATGTTTGGAATTAATAAGAATTATTGAGCGGAAGAAACACCTCAGGGGGCCCACACCCTGGCCAGGAGGGTGGGGGGCACGCCCACCCCTACTGGGCGCGCCCCTTGTCTCCTGGGCCCCCTGGTGGCCCTCCGGTGTCCATCTTCTGCTATATGAAGGCTTTTACCCAGGAAAAAATCATGGGCAAGCTTACGGGACGAAACTCCGCCGCCACGAGGCGGAACCTTGGCGAAACCAATCTAGAGCTCCGACAGAGCTGTTTTGTCGGGGACACTTCCCTCCAGGAGGGGGAAATCATCACCATCGTCATCACCAACGATCCTCCCATCGGGAGAGGGTCAATCTCCATCAACATCTTCACCAGCACCATCTCCTCTCAAACCTTAGTTCATCTCTTGTATCCAATCTTGTATCCAAAACCACAAATTGGTACCTGTGGGTTGCTAGTAGTGTTGATTACTACTTGTAATTGATGCTAATTGGTTTACTTGCTGGAAGATCATATGTTCAGATCCTTAATGCATATTATTACTCCTCTGATTATGAACATGAATATGCTTTGTGAGTAGTTATGTTTGTTCCTAAGGACATGGGTGAAGTCCTGCTATTAGTAGACATGTGAATTTGGTATTCGTTCGATATTTTGATGAGATGTATGTTGTCTTTCCTCTAGTGGTGTTATGTGAACGTCGACTACATGACACTTCACCATTATTTGGGCCTAGAGGGAGGCATTGGGAAGTAATAAGTAGATGATGGGTTGCTAGAATGATAGAAGCTTAAACCCTAGTTTATGCGTTGCTTCGTAAGGGGCTGATTTGGATCCATATGTTTAATGTTGTGGTTAGGTTTACCTTAATACTTCTTTTGTAGTTACAGATGCTTGCAATAGGGGTTAATCATAAGTGGGATGCTTGTCCAAGTAAGGGCAGTACCCAAGAACCGGTCCACCCACATATCAAATTATCAAAGTACCGAACGTGAATCATATGAGGGTGATGAAACTAGCTTGACGATAATTCCATGTGTCCTCGGGAGCGCTTTTCTCATTATAAGAAATTGTCCAGGCTTGTCCTTTGCTACAAAAAGGATTGGGCCACCTTGCTGCACCTTATTTACTTTCATTGCTTGTTATCTGTTACAATTTATCTTATCACAAAACTATCTGTTACCTACAATTTCAGTGCTTGCAGAGAAAACCTTACTGAAAACCGCTTATCATTTCCTTCTTCTCCTCGTTGGGTTTGACACTCTTACTTATCGAAAAGACTACGATAGATCCCCTACACTTGTGGGTCATCAAGACTCTTTTCTAGCACCGTTGCCGGGGAGTGTAGCACTTTTGGTGAGTGGAACTTGGTAAGGAAACATTTATATAGTGTGCTGAATTTTTTTGTTACTTGTTACTATGGAAACTAATCCTTTGAGGGGCTTGTTTGGGCATCTTCGCCCCGACCAGTAGAGCAAAGAGTTGCTCCTTGATACGTCTCCAATGTATCTATAATTTTTGATTGTTCCATGCTATTATATTATCTATTTTGAATGATTATGGGCTTTATTATACCCTTTTATATTACTTTTGGGACTATCCTATTAACCGGAGGTGTTGGGGATATAAATATTTGTGTAAGCCGCCCAGGAGGGGCCGGGTTACGCAAAGAAGATTCACCAGAGAGAAGCCCAAGACTAAAGTATGAAGGTGGCGGTCCATCAAGAGCTTAAGGCCCACAGGCGACTTAAGGCCCATTATAGTAAACCGCCATAGTAATATACTTGTATCATAAGGTAGACTTAACTAGTCGCCGAGCCGGACATTGTGTATAAGCCGGCCGGGACTCTGTAAGCCGCAGGGCGTCAACCCGTGTATATAAGGGGACGACCTGCGGGCGACTTAGGGCAAGAAACAACTCATCGAGAGCCAGGCATAGCGTATCTCGCTCCATGGTCATCGAAACATCAATACCAACCCAACTAGACGTAGGCCTTACCTTCACCGTAAGGGGCCAAACTAGTATAAAACCTCTCGTGTCCTTTGTCCCGATTAACCCCTTCAAGCTTCCTAGTTGCGATGACTCCACAACTAAGTCCTTTCACGAGGACATCTGACATGACAATTCCACGACAGTTGGCACCCACCGTGGGACCAGCGCACGGTGGATTTAAGTTCTTGAAGGGCAACTTCGAAGGGCTCAAGGGATATGTAGTTGGCCGGATGACCAAGAGTCGTCGCGACAAGATCTACATCGACGATGAAGGCTGGGGCCCCGACGCCGGCTCAATTGAGTACGGGTACCGGGTCCCCTTTGGAGGGATCCACGTCTTCATCGGCCGGATCGGTGAGCCGGGGCCTGAGCCGGACAACTGCACCGACCTCGTCGAGACAGCTTAGCGTGCGAAACCCGCCCGAGTTCAACCCGGCATGAAGCGTGTCTTTGTGGGCTACGTCCACGGAGAAGAACTTTTTGAAGGTCCTGAAGATGGTGGTGAGACAGCCGTCCACTCTGACAGTGATTCATCCACCGGTTCAACAGATTCTTTGTATCAAGTTCAAGACGGTGCGCTTGGGGGCTGTTCTGATGGCCTTAGTATTCTGGACCTCTGTGAGTCGCCAAATTGGGCAGGAGTCTTTATGGCTGGGACTCAACCCGGACAAAACTCTACAGCTACGGCTACAAATACTTCCGGGTTAGGAGCAGCCGGGGTAGGAGGCCCTGTGCGCCCGCCGGCTCAAGTACTGATAGACCTCATGGACAAGCTTACGACCCTGTTAACCGCCACGGTTATCCCTGCAAACAAAGATGAGCATGACACGGAGGTAGCACGGGTACGTGAGGAGATAGCTCAGGCCAAGGAGGCCTTAGCAGCTGAGGATACTAGGCTAGCTACAGAGTGGGCGCTTTTGACGCCCGGGCACAGCGGTTGCAGTCAGAGGCTTACCAGCTCACGATGAGTTTAAACGCGTCCAATGAGGTAATGAGGAGGAGACACCAGAAGACCCAATCCCGGTTGCCTCCGAATTATGACCCTAGGGTTCTTTTTGCTACACCCGGAGCCGGGCCAAGTAACCCGCCCGATGCTAATTAGTTTATGACATCCGGAGTGGGAGGACTGGCTCAGTGTCGGGAGATGCCACCTCCTCGTATGAGCATGGCGCCGCCGCGTTATGTGCCGGTACCGGAGGGTCACTTTTCCAACCCCATGGAAAATTTAATTGCAGCGTCAGCGCGCCTGGCAGCTCTTCCAGTGGACGGTGATGATCCAATAGCAGTGCAGACCCAGAGGATCCGGGAACTTGTCCAGACGGCCCTGGCTCAGCAGGAGGCCTATTCTTACAGCCGGGAAAGGATTCATCCAACCCCTCCGCCTTGGTTAGCACCGCCTCGTCAAAACCGGAGCCCAAGTTACAGCAGGCACATGGAGTCCGAAGCATTATCAAGCAACACCCAACGCCGTAACCAGCATGGTGGCTATAACCCAGTGCAAGATCGAGTACGTCAGGAGAACGAGCGGGCGGCTCAACAGGCGGCTCAGCTGGCGGCTCACCAGGATATCCCAGAGTATCCAACGACCTCTTTTGAGATGGGAGTAGCCACCAGAACCGGTGGAGTTCCTTGTTTGATACCGGCTTTACACAACGTGCGCCTGCCTAAGGACTTCAAGGGACCTCGAAAGGTGCCGAATTACACGGCCGACTTACAACCCGGAGCGTGGATTGAGAGTTATGAGATGGCCATGGAGCTGTTGGAGGTCAGTGATGCGGCAATGGACAAATACTTCACCATGATGTTAGATGGAACGGCCCGGTCATGGCTAAAAGGTTTACCACCTAATTCCATTGGTTCGTGGGAGGAGTTAAAGGCCCGTTTCATCCAGAACTTCAAGGATACCTGTAAGCATTCTATGTCGATCGTGGACTTGACGAGTTGTAAGCAGGGAGAGGGTGAATCCACCACCCATTGGGTACGCCGAGTCAAGGAGATAATTCACTCATCTGATAAGATGGATGCTGGCTCTGCAGTCCTCATGTTGGAGAAGAATTGCAACTTTGAACTGCTGAGGCAGAAATTGGGCCACCTTAAGCGTGACTGCACCGATATGGGAACGCTAATGGCGGCTTTAGTCAAATATGCCGATTGTGATAATACCAAGGACCCCGCATCTGACGATGAGAAGACATGGAAGGGTAAAAGGAACAGTAATGGAAAGGGTCAACAACACAACACAGGGAATCAAAGCGGCAATAAGCGTAAGGCGGATGGCACCCCGGAGCGTGTGGCTAACGCTAGTACACAGGGTAACAATCAGAGACGTAAGGGTAAGTGGCCTCGAACCGGCGGGTCAGGTCCATCTCTTGAGCAGCTACTCAACGAGCCCTGTCCGAAACACGACACCCGGGAGCACCCCGCTACGCACCTGTGGAAAGATTGTGCGATCATGAAGGCGTTTAAAAACTCCAACATCTTTGATGGTGGTCACGGATTTGGTGGCGGTTCAGGGGTAGCGGCTTTCATGGCCTGGGCGGCGGTTCAAATTCCGGTTTTTAGGGATAGCTGGGTGGAAATAATCAGCAGCAATCTGGTCAGGGAGGACAGCAGCAGCAACAGTCGGGTTACCAGAGCCAACCGAAACAGTTGAGCGGTGGGCAGTACCATGTGTTTACCACCAGCTTATGCAAACGTTACCAGAAGGTTCGTAAGAGGGCTGTAAATTCGGTTGAGCCGGCAGTTCCTCGTTATTTGAGATGGTCAGAGCAGCCCATCATTTGGAGCAGAGAGGATCACCCTCCACACGTTGATAATCCGGGTCAGTTAGCCTTGGTGGTAGCACCTCAGGTTGGTGGATATAAATTCACTAAGGTACTCATGGATGGAGGTAGCAACATCAATACACTCTATTATGAGACCTTCCAGCGTATGGGGTTGACTGAGAAGAATCTGAGAACATCCAACACTGTTTTCCACGGGGTGGTTCCAGGCAAGTCGGCTTACCCAGTTGGTAAGATTGAATTAGAGGTGGCCTTTGGAGATGAGTATGATTCCAGGGCTGAGAAGCTGATGTTTGAGGTGGTCAAAATCAGGAGTCCATATCACGTTCTATTTGGGCGACCGGCTTATGCTAAATTCATGGCACGGCCGTGTTACGTTTACTTATAGCTCAAGATGCCGGGTCACAAGGGCACCATCACCGTGCATGGGAGTCGAAAGGTGGCTTTGGAATGTGAAGAAGGCGACGTGGCTTATGCTGAGACGGCCTGTGCCGCGGAGGAGCTCATATTTTATCAAGACAATATTGACCCGGCGGATATGACCTCCCTCAAGAAACCAACTACTGAGCATGACCCGGCGTTGAAGTTTAAATCGGCCGCTGAGACAAAGCTTGTTGGCTTCACCCCGAGAGATGCCTCTAAACAGTTCAGTATCAGTGCCAATTTGGATCCTAAATAGGAAAGCGCGCTCATCGAGTTCATCCGTGAGAACCGGGACATCTTTGCATGGAAACCTTCTGACATGCCGGGTGTACCGAGGGAACTCGCTGAGCACACTCTCAATATTGATCCGAAGTATAAGCCGGTCAGGCAGTTTCTCCGACGATTCAACAAAGAGAGATGGACAACTATTGGGGAAGAGGTGGCCCGGCTCTTAGCAGCCGGGTTTATTGTTGAAGTTTTTCATCCAGAGTGGCTAGCTAACCCGGTGCTGGTGCTCAAGAAGAACGACACTTGGCGGATGTGTGTGGATTACACGGACTTAAACAAGGCTTGTCCGGCTGATCCCTTTGCTCTCCCCCGTATTGATCAAATCATTGATGCTACGGCGGGTTGTGAATGTTTGAGCTTTTTGGATGCTTACTCTGGTTATCATCAGATCAAGATGGCAGTTAAGGACCAGGCGAAGAAAGTTTTTATCACTCCGTTTGGGGCCTTCTGTTATGTATCTATGCCGTTTGGGCTCAAGAGTGCCCAGGCAACTTATCAGCGATGTGTGCAGAACTGTTTGCACGATCAAATCGGGCGCAATGTTCATGCTTATGTGGATGACATCATGGTGAAGTCTAGAGAAAAGGAAACTTTAATATCCGACTTGAGAGAGACCTTTGACAATCTCCGGGTTTACAAGATAATGCTTAACCCGGCCAAGTGTGTGTTTGGTGTACCTGCGGGCAAGCTCTTGGGCTTTCTGGTGTCAAATAGAGGCATTGAAGCTAATCCGGAGAAGATCACGGCGATTACCTCTCTGGCTAAGCCGGCATGTATCATTGATGTTCAGCGCCTGGCAGGACGGGTTGCTGCTTTAAGCCGGTTCATAAGCCGGTTAGGGGAGAAGGCCTTACCACTATATCAGATGATGAAGAAAACATACACTTTTGTCTGGAGCGATGCTGCTAATACTGCCTTTGAAGATTTAAAGAGACAGTTATCTGAGCCACTGGTTCTTGCAGCTCCCATTGATAAAGAGCCGCTATTGCTATATGTGGCTGCTAACTCACGGGTCGTCAGTATTGCCATCGTGGTGGAGCGTAAGGAGGCAGGCAAGGAGCATCCGGTTCAACGACCGGTTTACTACATCAGCGAGGTGCTCATTGAGTCTAAGCAAAGGTATCCACATTGGCAGAAGCTTGTTTATGGTGTGTTCATGGCAAACCGGAAGCTGAAGCAGTACTTTCAAAGTCATCCTATAACGGTGGTAAGTTCAGCCCCTCTGGGAGATATCATTCAGAACAGGGAAGCCACAGGACGAATCGCCAAGTGGGCCATTGAGCTTGGGCCTTATGGTTTAAAGTATATGCCCCGTACTGCCATCAAATCTCAGGCCTTGGTGGATTTTATCAATAATTGGACAGAGTTGCAGGCACCTGAGGAGAAGCCGGACAATACATATTGGACTATTCACTTTGATGGGTCCAGGCAGTTAGAAGGATCAGGGGCTGGAGTTGTCTTAACTTCCCCTCGAGGTGATAAATTTCGTTATGTGCTCTGGCTCATGTTTCCTTGTACTAACAATGCAGCTGAATACGAGGCCTTGCTCCATGGTCTCCGGATGGCTAAGGAGATGAATTTAAGCCGGGTAAGGTGCTTGGGCGACTCAGACCTCGTGGCTCAACAGGTCTCAGGCACATGGGATTCTAAGGATCCCCTTATGGTGGCTTATCGCCGAGAAGTCGATGCCGTAGCTGGGTACTTCAAAGGGTATCAAGTGGAGCACATTGACAGAAGGAAGAATGAGGCGGCTGATGCTTTAAGCCGGTTGGACTCTCAGCGCAAGCCGGTGCCGCCTAACACCTTTCTTGACGTTTTACATAATCCTTCTGTCAAGGTACCTACAGAGGAGGAGCTTGCAGTGCCAGACCCGGAGGCACAGTTGGTGGATGCACTTCACATCATCCCGGATTGGACATTGCCATATTTGGCTTATATGACCCGGGGAGAGCTGCCTGAGGATGAGACCTTGGTGAGACAAATTGTCAGGCGGTCCAAATCCATGACAATTGTTAACGGCGAGTTACGTCATCTCAGTGTCACAGGGGCGTTCCAGCGTTGTGTTTCGCCTGCAGAGGGTCAAGAGATACTTCGAGAAATCCATGAAGGAGATTGTGGTCATCATGCCGGTTCAAAGTCTCTGGTGGCCAAGGCTTTCCGTCATGGTTTTTATTGGCTGACGGCTCATGCATATGCAGAAGATCTTGTTAGCAAATGTGACGGATGTCAAAAATTCTCACGACGAGCTCATGTGCCGGCTCAGGAATTGAGGATGAGACCAATTACTTGGCCGTTTGCAGTCTGGGGGTTTAACATGGTGGGACCTTTTAAAAGGTCTAAGGATAAAAAGACACACCTCCTGGTGGCAGTGGATAAATTTACAAAGTGGATTGAGGCAGAGCCGGTCAGTCAGTGTGATGCGGCCACAGCAGTTCAGTTCATCAAAAAGGTGATCTTTCGTTTTGGTTTTCCACATAGCATCATAACTGATAATGGCACTAATCTCTCCAAGGGTGCCATGGAGGAGTTCTGTCAACGGGAACATATCCGGCTTGATGTTTCGGCTGTTGCTCATCCTCAATCCAATGGTCAAGCAGAAAGAGCTAATCAGGAGATCTTAAGGGGTATCAAACCACGGCTTTTGGTCCCTTTATAGCGGACTCCGGGTTGTTGGGTGGAAGAGTTGCCCTCTATGTTGTGGAGCATCAACACTACGCCTAACAGATCAACGGGTTACACGCCTTTTTTCATGGTTTATGGAGCAGAGGCAGTTCTGCCAAGTGATATCCGGCACGATTCGCCCCGTGTGGCGGCTTATGTTGAGGCTGATAATGAGAAGGCTCGACAGGAGGCTCTTGACTTGTTGGATGAGGAGCGAGACTTGGCAATAGCCCGCTCGGTGATTTACCAGCAAGACCTTCATCGCTATCACAGCCGCCGAGTCAGAAGCAGAACATTTCAGGAAATCAATTTAGTGCTCCGGCTCATCCAGGATCAGTCCGATATGCACAAGCTATCCCCTCCTTGGGAAGGACCCTTTGTGGTCAGCAAGAATCTGCACAATGGGTCATACTACCTCATTGATATTCGAGAGCACAAAGACTCAGGTAAATCGGAGGAGACCCGCCGGCCGTGGAATATAGCCCATCTTCGGCCTTATTACACTTAAGCCACCGACTCTTTAGATGTATATATTTTTTGACAATGTACATATTATATAAAGTAATAAAGCAGGACCTCTGTCCTTTTTTCACCCTCAAAAAAGTGTATATGTCTTTTTGACAGGCGGTGGAAACAACCAATAGGGACCAGATCATATCTGAATCCGGCTTTACCTTCGGTCCGGCTTATGATCATATCTGAATCTAGCCATGGTCATTTGGGGGCTTCCTGTTCAAACATAGGTCGTATCCGAACCAAAGAGAACATAGCTGTCGATACCCACTTGATCGGCATACTTGCCAAGCCTACTTGGGGGCTTCCTGATCATATTTGAATCACATCTTAACCCCTTTAGGTCTGACGTGGATCGTATACGAATCAGCGTCATTAAACAAATCTTATGGTCACTTGGGGGCTTCCTATTCAAACATAGGTCGTATTCGAACCAAAGAGAACATAGCTGTCGATACCCACTTGATCGGCATCGCCAAGCCACTGGGGGCTATATGATCGTATCCGAATCTTAGCTTAACCCCTTTGGAACGGTTTACTGATCGTATTCGAATCAGAAGCCTGTAAAGTATTTTGATTATCGTGAAACCTTGTGGAAAGCATTATGAGATGTTTTTTTGTCTTGCCGGTTTAATTTCATCGCCCCAGGTCGTTAAGTGCCGGGTGAACGTCATATGAGCCGGAAAGATTATCCAAGGATCGCAGGTATGCTATTATGCTTAGGTTTAACAAAATATGATCATAAACCAGCCTGTGTATCAAACGGTTGGTTTGTGTCCGGGTTATTAATACTTTCTATGCAGAATAAGGCGAGCAAAATTTAAAACGCCAAAGAAATAAAGCCAGAAATATACAGCCACGGCGGCTTACGGAAAGTGTTAAGCGGTAAGAGCATGCACGAAGGCATGACGAGCATTGGGAGTTCTTTCTACCCTATTACAAGACTCCCAGAGTCTGAATTGATGAAGCATTGTTTTTTGGCCAAACACCTGGTGATTCATTCCTTCGGCGGGCTTGAGGGCTCCGGGTTATCCTTCTCCGCTTCTCCGTTGGCTGTTTTGTCCTGGAAAGTTGATGAGGCCCAATCAATGCCGCTCAAAGCTTCAAACTCAGCTTCATCATCTATTAAACCGGCCGGATCTACTTCAGGAGCGAAAGTATGCTTACGAATTGGAGGGATCAGACTGATTTGATCATATGGAGCGTTTGGGATTCTCCGGTTTTCACTGTCATAAGCCGACGCATACTTGCTAAGGTTAGTGTCGTTTCCAATAAGGGTTGCCACCGGACGTATGGCTCTGACGCAGGCGGTGAAATCATGGTCATCAAATGTAGTGCCGTCTTCCTTCAGACTTGGGTACCCAAGGGCAAGGTCGGCCAGGTCTAGTTCTGGGAGCCATGCTTTCGCCCAGCTCAATGTGGCCACAGCACCGGCTCTTGAGGACGCCCGCCTTAAGTCTTGGATCCGCTGAGGAAGAAAGGCGAGGCTCTTCAAAACGTCTTGCAGAAGGCGGGGATGTGGAGTTGATAAGGCTACAACGGCCAAAGCGCGTTGTGACCCGGAGTACAGCTGTTCCACTAAGGTGTAAACTGCTTTGAGCTTGATCTGCATGTTTTGCTTCAGATTGGTACTCCTGGGGCCTGTAAGTGCATAAACATAACCGTCAGCCGGAAGTCATTAATGCTGTTTAAATCTGTTTCACAATAACTTACCGAAGATGGCTGAGACCATTTGAGATATTTGTTGTTTTAAGTTGGTCAGCTCGGTTGTTGCTTCTGCAAGAGATGCTTCGGCTGTTTCGGCCCGAGTCACCAGGGAAGCCTTCTCATCAGCCCAAGTTTTCTTCTCCGACTCAAATTTCTTCTTTAGTTTCTCATTTTCAGAGACACTGAATTCAAATTTGGAGTTAGCCTTCTGTGTCTCAAGTTCTTGAGTTTTCAGACGACTCTTCAGGACCGCAAGCTCTGATTCAAACTGACTTATGGCAGCCTGCATTAACACCAGGTTACTGTAAGGATTATGAGGTAACATTAAAGTCTCAAGCACCTTACGAGTAAAGATACTTGACACTTGGGGGCTAATGTATGCTGAAGAATTTTTACCTTATATTACCGGGTCACATATATTAAAGTCTCAAGCACCTTACAAGTAAAGATACTTGACACTTGGGGGCTAATGTATGTTACAAATTTTAAAAAGCCTTATGTTATAACCGGGTTAAGTAAATTCTTCTTGAGTCGGATAAGTTAACAGGTACAGCAGATTTCTAAAGTCTACATCATATTTGTTCAATAAGCAATAGACTTGGGGGCTGGTACAGTATGTAAGACTCAGGTAATCAGTATAAGTAATACCTCAGATTTGTGTTGTATTTGTTTCACCATGTCAATTTCCAGGTCACGGCTATTATGCACTTGATTCAGATAGCCCGAGACTATATCACCAATGCTTAAGTGAGTATAATCAGTAATGTCCTGCTTGGCCTGTCGGCGTTGGGCAAATTCTTCCTTGGTGCTACATTTGGCAAGGACGGTAGGCCGTCCTGGTTCAACAAACTGATACTTCACAATCTCAACTTCCGGTTCATTTGTTTTGACCGGGCTAGGAGTTTCCGGGTCACTTGTGTGGAGAGTATCTTCGGCAGGTGGATCAGAAGTTGGCATTGGAATATCAGAAGCCGGATCTGGCGGTGGCTGATGGGCAGAGCTGTCTGGAGCAGATGCATTAATCACCGGTTCAGCTACGACCGGCTCTTCGGATGGCTTATTCTTCTTTGCCCGTTTACTGGGCTTCACTTGCATGCTGTTAACAAAAGTAGAAGGATGAATACGCAAGCATGGGTAAAGTAAAAGTGCATAAGGTTACATTACATGGGAGCAGTTTTGAAAGTCGGCATGTTTGACTGCATGGATTCACCGGAAGAAGGAGGAGTATCCTAATAATTGGAGTCGAACGAATTGAGAGGACGACGAATTAAGCCCACTAAAGGTAAAATAGAACGTAGATCGGAGATAACCTCAGTCCGACGCTTCCTGGTTACGTCAGGTAAGCCGGAGGAGAGTTCTGCATCCTTGTTGTTCCGGGTCTGCCTCCGGCTCTCAAGCTGTTGTTGCTTCAAAAGAAATTGAGGATCTTGACAAGCAAGTGCATGTGAAAATCTTACTTTCCGGGTCACCCTTCGGATCTTTTGCTTTGGCAAAGGCTCTGAGTCGGAGGAGATTATAGTTACCTCTTCAATGGCTGCTCGACTGTTTCCCGTATCCTCCTGAAGGGATATAATATCAGACAGGTGATAAGAAGGGACTTAGGAAAATTTAAAGGTTACCACTTCCTCATCCGAAGAGCTATCATCTAATCCGAGTAAGTCGGAGGCGCTGGGTTTCTTCTTCTTTGAGGTTCCTACCTTGGCGGCTTTCCTTTCAGCTTTCTTGGTCGTCCTGGCCTGTTTGGCAGCTTCATGGTCATATTTGGCTTTCCAGAAGTCATCACCAGCTTGTGGAAAAAGTTAAAGAATTATGAGTATCAAGAAAGGTATAATGTATCCGTAAACATTTGTTACGGTTGATAACTTACCGCAGGGGCCGGGTTATTCTTGCAAAATGGAAGTAAGCCGAAGGCGTTGCTCGTCACAGTGCCCTCCTTCAGCAGTGACTGGGTTGTAGCATCCACCACGTCATCTGGTAAGTCGTCAGGGCTATGGCGTAGCGGATCATTCTTTTCTCCAGTATAAGTACACATTAAGCCGGGACGACGGCTTAGTGGAAGTATACGCCAAGTGACCCAGACTCGGACCAGATCGATGCCGTTTAAACCATTTCCCAAGAGAGCTTTAATCTTCTTGATGGTGGAATTGAGAGGCACGCGTTCAAGGGTTGTCAGCTTGTCTGGTAGCGGATGGTTAGACTCAAGGCGCAGGGCGCGAAAGCCGGGCAGAGGTTTTTCATCAGCCGGAGAAGTGTCCTGACAGTAGAACCATGTTTGGTTCCAAGATTTGGGGTGACTCGGCAACTCAGCATAAGGGAAAAGACAGTCTCTCCATCGCTGGATTGAGATGCCGCCAAGCTCAAGACTGGGCCCATTGGCACGTTCATTTTGCCGGTTCATGTAAAAAAGTTCCCTGAACAATAGCAGACTTGGCTCCTCTCCCAGGTACACCTCGCAGAAGACTTGAAAATTACAAATATTTGACACGGAATTGGGTCCGATGTCTTGAGGTCTAAGGTCAAAGAAATTTAAAACCTCTCTGAAGAATTTTGAGCCGGGAGGAGCAAATCCACGGCTCATATGATCCGTAAAAATTATTACTTCCCCTGCTTTGGGATGAGGCTTTTCTTCAGACGGGTCAGGGGCACGGTAAGACATGACATCCTTTTTTGGCAGATGCCCAGACTTCACAAACTCAGCTAGTTTGCTATTGGTAACTATGGATGGAACCCAATTGCAAGTTACAGGGGCCTTGGTAGCCTTAGGAGCCATCACAGCAATTGGCCTATGGAAAAACAAGAAGATCCGGTTCAATTTTAACCCGGGAGAAAATCTTAATTATTTAAAGTGGCGGCTTAATGAGGGGCCTAATGATGTAAGGATGACTGTGCAACAATATTTAAGCCGCTACAAGTATCAAGTGCAGTTCACAATTTTTCCGGGTCATGAGGAGCAATTAAGGTTCTGTGTCATTTATTTAAGCCGGACACCTCGACAGTTGTATTTCAGGGCATTTACCAGAAGAGGTTTTCCGGGTGATAAAAGCAAGTTTCACAGATAACAGTTATTACTCTAGATCAAAATATTGCTCTGAAAGGAAATTTTCTAGACCTAAAACGAGGCAGAGAAGTTCATGCACTCGAAGAGGGTTCCTGAACAAGGGAAAGGAGATCTATTTTTATGCAAGATCAACACAAACAAGCACCGCAGCAGTTCTACGTAGTTTTCACGATCTAAACAGGGCATTGGAAGGAACTAGCGAGGGTTTGGTGTCGGCCAGTGATGAACACCGACGAACTCAACAAGGACCTAATGCAGATTTGAGAAAGGGAATGAGAGGAACTCACAGATGCGGACGAGCTGCAGAGGTTCGCCGTCGATCTCTGGTCAGAATCAGGTTGATGCAGCGGCCTGAGTTGATGAAGACGAGGGGTTCGACGGTGGCGGCGGCAGAGCTCGGGAGGAGGCAAGAGGAAGAAGACGACTGGGGAAAGACCTAGGTCGCCCTATTTATAAGGGAAGACTGACCGAGAGGGCGCGAAAACGAGGAGATAACATTTATTATCCAGCGGCTCTGGCGCCTCGATTCTCGGGATGGTCAGTAAAGACAAAGATCCGTTGAAGATATGACGGAATAAAAATAAGTTTTATTGAAGATGACGTCATGGTGATTTAACCCGGATCCAGATGATGACGTCACGGCGGGTTAAAATTCTTCGTGCAAGACAAGAGACTGCAGGGCAGTTCATAAAGTATTTTAGGATTGACATGAATAGGTTCAAATCAATCTGGGGCCTAATGTTGGGGATATAACTATTTGTGTAAGCCTCCCAGGAGGGGCTGGGTTACGCAAAGAAGATTCACCAGGGAGAAGCCCAAGACTAAAGTATGAAGGTGGCGGTCCATCAAGAGCTTAAGGCCCACAGGCGACTTAAGGCCCGTTGTAGTAAACCGCCATAGTAATATACTTGTATCATAAGGTAGACTTAACTAGTCGCCGAGCCGGACATTGTGTATAAGCCGGCCGGGACTCTATAAGCCGCAGGGCGTCAACCCGTGTATATAAGGGGACGACCTGCGGGAGACTTAGGGCAAGAAACAACTCATCGAGAGCCAGGCATAGCGTATCTCGCTCCCTGGTCATCGAAACATCAATACCAACCCAACTAGACGTAGGCCTTACCTTCACCATAAGGGGCCGAACTAGTATAAAACCTCTCATGTCCTTTGTTCCGATTAACCCCTTCAAGCTTCCTAGTTGCGATGGCTCCACAACTAAGTCCTTTCACGAGGACATCCGACGTGACTATTCCACGACAGGAGGCCCAACCCATATTGCTCTTTTATTGCCTGTTTTAGCATTTCGAAGAAAAGGAATATCAAACGGAGTCCAAATGACGTATTTTTTATGGACCAAAAGAAGACCACGGAGCATTGGAGTTGGGCCAGAAGAGCTCCGGGCTGCCCACGAGATAGGAGGGCGCGCCCCTAGGGGGGGCGCCCCCTTGTCTCATGGACGGCCCGGAGACCCCCCTAACGTGAAACCAACGCCAATAATTCCTATAAATACTGAAACTTTCAGGAATTAACCAAGATCAGAAGTTCCGCCGCCGCAAGCCTCTGTAGCCACCAAAAACCTCTCGGAAGCCCTTCCCGGCACCCTGCCAGAGGGGTAATCCTTCACCGGTGGCCATCTTCATCATCCCGGCGCTCTCCATGACAAGGAGGGAGTAGTTCACCCTCGAGGCTGAGGGTATGTACCAGTAGCTATGTGTTTGATCTCTCTCTCTCTCTCTCTCGTGTTCTCTCTCGTGTTCCCTCTATGGCACGATCTTGATGTATCCCGAGATTTGCTATTGTAGTTGGATCTTATGATCTTTCTCCCCCTCTACTCTCTTGTGATGAATTGAGTTTCCCCTTTGAAGTTATCTTATCGGATTGAGTCTTTTATGAGAACACTTGATGTATGTCTTGCCGTGCTTATCTGTGGTGACAATGGGATATCATGTGCCTCTTGATGTATGTTTTGGTGACCAACTTGCGGGTTCCGCCCATGAACCTATGCATAGGGGTTGGCACATGTTCTTGACTCTCCGGTAGAGACTTTGGGGCACTCTTTGAAGTACTTTGTGTTGGTTGAATAGATGAATCTGAGATTGTGTGATGCATATCGTATAATCATGCCCACGGATACTTGAGGTGACAATGGAGTATCTAGGTGACATTAGGGTTTTGGTTGATTTGTGTCTTAAGGTGTTATTCTAGTATGAACTATATGATGGATTGAGCGGAAAGAATAGCTTTATGTTATTTTACTACGAACTCTTGAATAGATAGAACAGAAAGGATAACTTTGAGGTGGTTTCGTACCCTACCATAATCTCTTTGTTTGTTCTCCGCTATTATTGGCTTTGGAGTGACTCTTTGTTGCATGTTTAGGGCTTGTTATATGATCTATCTATGTTATTATTGTTGAGAGAACTTGCACTAGTGAAAGTATGAACCCTAGGCCTTGTTTCCTATCATTGCAATACCATTTACGCTCACTTTTATTGCTTGCTACCTTGCTTTTTTTATAATTTAATATTACAATTACCTATATCTACTATCTATTTTGCACTTGTATCACCATCTCTTCGCCGAACTAGTGCACCTATACAATTTACCATTGTATTGGGTGTGTTGCGGACACAAGAGACTCTTTGTTATTTGGTTGCAGGGTTGTTTGAGAGAGACCATCTTCATCCTATGCCTCCTACGGATTGATAAACCTTAGGTCATCCACTTGAGGGAAATTTTCTACTGTCCTACAAACCTGTGCACTTGCAGGCCCAACAACGTCTACAAGAAGAAGGTTGTGTAGTAGACATCACTCCTCAACCTACTGAACCTACTGAAAATGTTTACTTTGAGATTCCTTCGGGTATGATAGAGAAACTGCTAGCTAATCCATTTGCAGGAGATGGAACATTGCATCCCAATTTACACCTTATCTTTGTGGATGAAGTTTGTGGATTATTTAAGTTTGCAGGTATTCCCGATCATGTTGTCAAAAGGAAGGTCTTCCCTTTATATTTGAAGGGAGATGCATTGACATGGTATAGGCTATGTGATGACACGGGATCCTGGAATTATTAATGATTGAAGTTGGAATTTCACCAAAAGTTCTATCCTATGCATCTTGTTCATCGTGATCGTAATTACATATAAAATTTCTGGCATCGCGAAGGAGAAAGCATCGCTCAAGCTTGGGGGAGGCTTAAGTCAATGTTATATTCATGCCCCAATCATGAGCTCTCCAGAGAAATGATTATTCAAAAATTTTATGCTCGGCTTTCTCTCAATGATCGCACCATGCTCGATACTTCCTGTGTTGGTTCTTATATGATGAAGACTATTGAATTCAAGTGGGACTTATTGGAAAGAATTAAATGCAACTCTGAAGATTGGGGTTCCGGTGATGGTAAGGAGTCAGGTATGGCACCTAAGTTTGATTGTGTTAAATCTTTTATGGATACAGATGCTTTTCGTGGATTTAGCGCTAAATATGGACTTGACTATGAGATAGTAGCTTCTTTTTTTGAATCTTTTGCTACTCACGTTGATCTCCCTAGGGAGAAGTGGTTTAAATATAATCCTCCCATTGAAGTAAAAGTAGTTGCACCTATTATAGTTGAAGAAAAGACTATTACTTATAATGATCCTATTGTTCCTACTACTTATGTTGAGAAACCACCTTTTCTTGTTAGAATGAAGGATCATGCTAAAGCTTCAACTGTTGTTCGTAAGAGTAATACTAGGACTTATACACCTCCTGAGAAAATCAAAGTTGAACCTAGTATTGCTATGGTCAAATATCTCTTGGATCATAATTTAGATGGGCATGTTATTTATTTCTGTGATGAAGCTGCTAATATTGCAAAACCAGATGCTAAGATACATAGACCCGTTGTAGGCATGCCTGTTATTTCTGTTAAAATAGGAGATCATTGTTATCATGGCTTATGTGATATGGGTGCTAGTGCTAGTACAATACCCTATGACTTATATAAAGAGATTATGCACGATATTGCACCCGCTGAGTTGGAAGATATTGATGTTTTAAGCTTGCCAATAGAGATACTATTAAACCTTTTGGGATTGTTAGAGATGTTGAAGTCTTGTGTGGGAAGGTCAAATACCCTGCTGATTTTCTTGTTCTTGGTTCTCCACAAGATGACTTTTGTCCCATTATATTTGGTAGACCCTTCTTGAACACTGTTAATGCTAAGATTGATTGCGAAAAAGGATGTTGTTACGATTGGCTTGGATGATATGACTCATGAGTTTAATTTTGCTAAATTTCGTAGACAACTCCGTGATAAATAATTACCCAGTAAAGATGAAATAATTGGTCTTGCTTCTATTGCCGTGCCTCCTACTGATCCGTTAGAACAATATTTGCTAGACCATGAAAATGATATGTTTATGAAAGAAAGAAGGAAAATAGATGAAGTGTTCCTTAAACAGGAACCTATTCTGAAACATAACCTTCCCGTTGAAATCCTAGGGGATCCTCCTCCACCCAAGGGTGATCCCGTGTTTGAGCTTAAACCATTACCTGATAATCTTAAATATGCTTATCTTGATGAAAAGAAGATATATCCTGTTATTATTAGTGCTAACCTTTCAGAGCAAGAAGAAGAAAGATTATTGAAAACTCTGAAGAAGCACCGTGCTGCTATTGGATATACTCTGGATGATCTTAAGGGCATTAGTCCTACTCTATGCCAACACAAAATTAAAGTGGAAAAAGATGCCAAACCAGTCAGAGATCCTCAATGAAGATTAAATCCTAAGATGAAAGAAGTGGTAAGAAATGAGATACTAAAGCTCCTTGAGGCAGGTATAATTTATCCCATTGCTGATAGTGAATGGGTAAGCCCTGTCCATTGTGTCCCTAAAAAGGGAGGTATTACTGTTGTTCCAAATGACAAAGATGAATTGATTCCGCAAAGAATTATTACAGGCTATAGGATGGTAACTGATTTCCGTAAATTAAATAAAGATACTAAGAAAGATCATTACCCTTTACCTTTTATTGATCAAATGCTAGAAAGACTATCCAAACATACACATTTCTGCTTTCTAGATGGTTATTCTGGTTTCTCTCAAATACCTGTGTTAGCGGAAGATCAATCAAAAACTACTTTTACTTGCCCTTTCGGTACTTTTGCTTATAGACGTATACCTTTTGGTTTATGTAATGCACCTGCTACCTTTCAAAGATGCATGATGGATATTCTCTGACTTTTGTGAAAAGATTTGTGAGGTATTCATGGATGATTTCTCCGTTTATGGATCCTCCTTTGATGATTGCTTGAGCAACCTTGATCGAGTTTTGCAGAGATGCGAAGACACTAGTCTCATCTTGAATTGGGAAAAGTGCCATTTTATGGTTAATGAATGCATTGTCTTTGGGCACAAAATCTCCGAGAGAGGTATTGAAGTTGATAAACCTAAAGTGGATGCTATTGAAAAGATGCCATGTCCCAAGGACATAAAAGGTATAAGAAGTTTCCTTGGTCATGCCGGTTTTTATAGGAGGTTCATTAAGGACTTTTCTAAAATCTCTAGGCCTCTGACTAATTTATTGCAAAAATATATTCCTTTTGTCTTTGATGATGATTGTGTAGAAGCATTTGAAATACTTAAGAAAGCTTTGATCACTGCACCTATTGTTCAGCCACCTGATTGGAATTTACCTTTTGAAATTATGTGTGATGCTAGTGATTATGTTGTTGGTGTTGTTCTAGGGCAAAGAGTTGATAAGAAATTGAATGTTATCCAGTATGCTAGTAAGACTCTTGATGCTGCCCAGAGAAATTATGCTACTACTGAAAAAGAATTCTTAGCAGTTGTGTTTGCATGTGATAAGTTTAGACCTTATATTGTTGATTCCAAAGTTACTATTCACACTGATCATGCTGCTATTAAATATCTTATGGAAAAGAAAGATGCTAAGCCTAGACTCATTAGATGGGTTCTCTTGCTCCAAGAATTTGATTTGCATATTATTGATAGAAAGGGAGTTGAGAACCCCGTTGCACACAACTTGTCTAGTTTAGAGAATGTTCTTGATGACCCACTGCCTATTGATGATAGCTTTCCTGATGAACAATTAGCGGTCATTAATGCTTCTCGTACTGCTCCTTGGTATGCTGATTATGCTAATTACATTGTTGCTAAATTTATACCACCTAGTTTCACATACCAACAAAAGAAAAAGTTCTTTTATGATTTAAGACATTACTTCTGGGATGACCCACACCTTTATAAAGAAGGAGTAGATGGTGTTATTAGACGTTGTGTACCTGAGCATGAACAGGCACATATCCTACGCAAGTGTCACTCTGAATCATATGGAGGACACCACGCTGGAGGCAGAACTGCACATAAGGTATTGTAATCCGGTTTTTATTGGCCTACTCTCTTCAAAGATGCTCGTAAGTTTGTCTTATCTTGTGATGAATGTCAAAGAATTGGTAATATTAGTAGCCGTCAAGAAATGCCTATGAACTATTCTCTTGTTATTGAACCGTTTGATGTTTGGGGTTTTGATTATATGGGACCTTTTCCGGCCTCTAATGGACATACACATATTTTAGTTGCTGTTGATTACGTTACTAAGTGGATAGAAGCTATTCCAACTAGTAGTGCTGATCATAACACTTCTATTAAAATGCTTAAAGAAGTTATTTTTCCAAGATTTGGAGTCCATAGATATCTTACGACTGATGGTGGTTCACATTTTATTCATGGTGCTTTCCGTAAAATGCTTGCTAAGTATGATGTTAATCATAGAATTGCCTCTCCTTATCATCTGAAGTCTAGTGGTCAAGTAGAGTTGAGCAATAGAGAGTTCAAATTAATTTTGCAAAAGACTGTTAATAGATCTAGAAAGAATTGGTCCAAGAAACTTGATGATGCATTATGGGCCTATGGAACTGCATACAAAAATCCTATGGGTATGTCTCTGTATAAGATGGTTTATGGAAAAAGCTTGTCATTTACCTCTAGAACTTCAACATAAAGCATATTGGGCTATCAAAGAGCTCAACTATGACTTCAAACTTGCCGGTGAGAAGAGGTTGTTTTATATTAGCTCACTTGATGAATGGAGAGCCCAAGCCCATGAGAATGCCAAGCTATTCAAAGAAAAAGTCAAACACTGGCATGACAAAAGGATACAAAAGCGTGAGTTTAACGTAGGTGATTATGTGTTATTATTCAACTCTCGTTTAAGATTTTTTGTAGGAAAACTTCTCTCTAAATGGGAAGGTCCTTACGTTATCGAGGAGGTCTATCGTTCTGGTGCCATAAAAATCAACAACTTCGAAGGCACAAGTCCGAGGGTGGTGAACGGTCAGAGGATTAAACATTATATCTCAGGTAATCCTATCAATGTTGAAACTAATATTATTGAAACCGTAACCCCGGAGGAATACATAAGGGACACTTTCCAGAACGTTCCAGACTCCGAAAAGGAATAGGTATGTGGTACGGTAAGTAAACCGACTCCAAAACAATTCTATTGGCAATTTCTATCAGTTTTGGAATATTTAAGAATTTTAGGAAGAAAAAAGTAGTCCGGGAAGGACACGAGGCCTCCACGAGGGTGGAGGGCGCGCCCACCCTTACTAGGCGCGCCCCATGTCTAGTGGCCACCTCATGTGCCACTCGGACTCTGTTTTCTTGCACGTTACGTATTTTGGTCGGTAAAAATTCATTATATAATCTCCCAAAAGTTTTGACCACCGTATCATGCAAATATCCTCTGTTTTCGTTTCGAGCTGTTTTCTGTTACAGATCTAGAGCATCATGGCAGCTCCAAGCGCTCCCAAGTACAAGTTTTTCGAGAGGGTTATCAACCCCTATCTCGCGGAGGTGCTGCAACACCCTCAAACCATTGAGATGCGTGAGGGGGTGCTGCACATCCGCGATGTGGAGGGACAAAGGCGTACCGAAAGCGTGGAGACAAATCTCGAAGCCGTGGAGCAGCAAGTCTTCAAGTGCCAAGGGATGGTGGAGCATGGACTCAACGCCAACCAGATGATGATCACGAAGTTCACCAGCAACCACAAGCTAGATGCCAAAGTCATTGGGGAAACCATCTTCAAGCTTCAAGAGAAAATCGAGCACCTCCAAGACCAGATCTATGACATGCAAAACCAGAACTGTGAGTATGAATATAGATTCAAAAGGATGAGTTTGGCTGCAGATTTAAGGATCCCGGAGACTCGATCATCCTTCTATGATGGTGAGCCTATGCCTTGGAAGATGGACGACAAGCCTACATCATCAACAACTCCTACTTCACCACCTCCGAGGACATAATTACATGGGTATGGGCACTCCCCTTGGCAACTGCCAAGCTTGGGGGAGGTGCCCCGGTATCGTATCACCATCACACTCCTATCTTTACCGTTTTACTTAGTTCAATCCTTTTAGTAGTATCTTGATCTAGTAGATTGAAGTTTTGATATCAAGTAGTTTTGAGTTTTGCTTTGTGATCTCTTTATGTAATCGAGTCCATGAGTTATCTATAATAAAGATTAGTGTTGAGTCAAGGGCTTTACTATCTTGCTATGATCTTGAGAAAAATATAAAGAATAAAAAGAATAAGAGAGTTCATATTGATCTTTTGGATAGTAATGACTTCACACATAGAAAGTATGAGGCTTAAAAGTTGTTGGAGTTGATAAACGTAGTTTTGGTCATCGTTGCAATTAATAGGAAGTAATAAGGAAAGAGAGATTTCACATATAAATATATTATCTTGGACATCTTTTATGATTGTGAGCACTCATTAAGTATGACACGCTAAAAGAGTCGATGTTGGACAAGGAAGACAACGTAATGGTTTATGTTTTCTCACATCTCAGTTAAAGTATATTGTCATTGACCTTCCAAACATGTTGAGCTTGCCTTTCCCCCTCATGCTAGCCAAATTCCTAGCACTAAGTAGAGATACTACTTGTGCTTCCAAATATCCTTAAACCCAGTTTTGCCATGAGAGTCCACCATATCTACCTACGGATTGAGTAAGATCCTTCCAGTAAGTTGTCATCGGTGCAAGCAATAAAAATTGCTCTCTAAATATGCATGACTTATTAGTGCGGATAAAATAAGCTTTATACGATCTTGTTATGGAAGCAATAAAAGCGACGGACTGCATAATAAAGGTCCATATACAAGTGGCAATATAAAGTGACGTTCTTTCGTACTAAGATTTTGTGTATCCAACCCTAAAAGCGCATGACAACCTCTGCTTCCCTCTACGATGGGCCTATCTTTTACTTTATGTTTTTACTTTATGCTTGAGTCAAGGTGATCTTCACCTTTCCCTTTTTCATTTTATCCTTTGGCAAGATCCTCTTGTTTGAAAGATCATGATATATATATATATATATATATATATATATATATATATATATCCAATTGGATGTTCGTTAGCATGGATTATTATTGTTGACATCACCTAAAGGTGAATACGTTGGGAGGCAACACAATAAGCCCTATCTTTCTCAGTGTCCGGCTGAAACTCCATAACCACAAGTATTGCGTGAGTGTTAGCAATTGTAGAAGACTATATGATAGTTGAGTATGTGGACTTGCTGAAAAGCTCTATTCTTGACTCTTTTTGATGTTATGATAAATTGCAATTGTTTCAATGACTGAGATTATAGTTTGTTAGCTTTCAATGAAGTTTCTGAACCATACTTGACATTGTGAATTGATTGTTACTTGAGCATAAGAAGTCATATGACAAAATCTATTTATGTTGCTGTTATAAGAATAATCATGATGCCCTCATGTCTGTATTTTACTTTAATCGACACCTCTATCTCTAAACATGTGGACATATTTTTCGATTTCGGCTTCCGCTTGAGGACAATCGAGGTCTAAGCTTGGGGGAGTTGATACGTCCATTTTGCATCATGCTTTTATATCAATATTTATTGCATTATGGGCTGTTATTACACATTATATATCAATACTTATGGCTATTCTCTCTTATTTTACAAGATTTACCATGAAGAGGGGGAATGCCGACAGCTGGAATTCTGGGGGGAAAAGGAGCAAACATTGGAAACCTATTCTGCACTGCTCCAAAAGACCTGAAACTCCACGAAACTTATTTTTGGAATTAATAAGAATTACTGAGTGGAAGAAACACCTGAGGGGGCCCACACCCTGGCCAGGAGGGGGGGTGCCCACCCCTACTGGGCGTGCCCCTGTCTCCTAGGCCCCCTGGTGGCCCTCCGGTGTCCATCTTCTGCTATATGAAGGCTTTTACCCTGGAAAAAATCGTGGGCAAACTTACGGGATGAAACTCCGCCGCCACGAGGCGGAACCTTGGCGGAACCAATCTAGAGCTCCGGCAGAGCTGTTCTGCCGGGGACACTTCCCTCTAGGAGGGGGAAATCATCACCATCATCATCACCAACGATCCTCCCATCAGGAGAGGGTCAATATCCATCAATATATTTACCAGCACCATCTCCTCTCAAACCCTAGTTCATCTCTTGTATCCAATCTTGTATCCAAAACCACAAATTGGTACCTGTGGGTTGCTAGTAGTGTTGATTACTCCTTGTAGTTTATGCTAATTGGTTTACTTGGTGGAAGATCATATGTTCAGATCCTTAATGCATATTATTACTCCTATGATTATGAACATGAATATGCTTTGTGAGTAGTTACGTTTGTTCCTGAGGACATGGGTGAAGTCTTGCTATTAGTAGTCATGTGAATTTGGTATTCGTTCGATATTTTGATGAGATGTATGTTGTCTTTCCTCTGTGTTATGTGAACGTCGACTACATGACACTTCACCATTATTTGGGCCTAGAGGGAGGCATTGGGAAGTAATAAGTAGATGATGGGTGGCTAGAGTGACAGAAGCTTAAACCCTAGTTTATGCGTTGCTTTGTAAGGGGATGATTTGGATCCATATGTTCAATGTTGTGGTTAGGTTTACCTTAATACTTATTTTGTAGTTGCGGATGCTTGCAATAGGGGTTAATCATAAGTGGTATGCTTGTCCAACTAAGGGCAGTACCCAAGCACCGGTCCACCCACATATCAAATTATTAAAGTACCGAACGCGAATCATATGAGCGTGATGAAACTAGCTTGACGATAATTCCCATGTGTCCTCGGGAGCGCTTTTCTCATTATAAGAAATTGTTCAGGCTTTTCATTTGCTACAAAAAGGATTGGGCCACCTTGCTTCACCTTATTTACTTTCATTGCTTGTTACCCGTTACAATTTATCTTATCACAAAACTATCTGTTACCTACAATTTCAGTGCTTCCAGAGAAAACCTTACTAAAAGCCGCTTATCATTTCCTTCTGCTCCTCATTGGGTTTGACACTCTTACTTATCGAAAGGACTACGATAGATCCCCTACACTTGTGGGTCATCAGGGGGCGGCCTCATCCACTTCTCCTGTCCACATCTGGCCCCCACCCCCCCCCCCCTTGCTTCCTCGCCGGCGACAGGAAACCCTAGGCTTCCATAGGCATCTTCGGCAACAATGGCAAGGCCAAGGGCAAGTGCACTGATAACCCACAAGTGTAGGGGATCGCAACAACTTTCGAGGGTAAAGTATTCAACCCAAATTTATTGATTCGACACAAGGGGAGCCGAAGAATATTCTTAAGTATTAGAAGTTGAGTTGTCAATTCAACCACACCTGGATAACTTAGTATCTGCAGCAAAGTATTTAGTAGCAAAGTGGTATGATAATAAAGATAACAGTGGCAAGAGTAAAGATAATAGTTTTGTAGTAATTGTAACAATAGCAACGGAAAAGTAAATAAGCGAAACACAAGATGTGAAAAGCTCGTAGGCATTGGATCAGTGATGGATAATTATGTCGGAGGCAATTCCTCATGTAATAGCTATAACATAGGGTGACACAGAACTAGCTCCAGTTCATCAATGTAATGTAGGCATGTATTCCGAATATAGTCATACGTGCTTATGGATAAGAACTTGCATGACATCTTTTGTCCTACCCTCCCATGGCAGCGGGGTCCTAGCGGAAACTAAGGGATATTAAGGCCTCCTTTTAATAGAGAACCGGACGAAAGCATTAACACATAATGAATACATGAACTCCTCAAACTAGGGTCATCACTGAGAAGTATCCTGATTATTGTCACTTCGGGGTTGTCGGATCATAACACACAATAGGTGATTATAGACTTGCAAGATAGGATCAAGAACACACATATATTCATGAAAACATAATAGGTTCAGATATGAAATCATGGCACTCGGGCCCTAGTGACAAGCATTAAGCATAGCAAAGTCATAGCAACATCAATCTCAGAACACAGTGGATACTAGGGATCAAACCCTAACAAAACTAACTTGATTACATGGTAAATCTCATCCAACCCATCACCGTCCAGCAAGCCTACGATGGAATTACTCACGCACGGCGGTGAGCATCATGAAATTGGTGATGGAGGATGGTTGATGATGACGACGGCGACGAATCCCCCTCTCCGGAGCCCCGAACGGACTCCAGATCAGCCCTCCCGAGAGAGATTAGGGCTTGGCGGGGGCTCCGTATCGTAAAACACGATGAAACTTGCTCTCTTATCTTTTTTCTCCGCGAAACGGAATATATGGAGTTGGAGTTGAGGTCGGTGGAGCCTCAGGGGGGCCACGAGACAGGGGGCGCGCCCAGGGGGTGGGCACCCCCCCACCCTCGTGGACAGGGTGTGGGCCCCCTGGTCTTGATTCTTTCGCCAGTATTTTTTATATTTTCCAAAACTTGCCTCTATGGATTTTTAGGTCATTCCGAGAACTTTTGTTTTCTACACATAAAACAACATCATGGCAGTTCTGCTGAAAACAACGTCTGTCCGGATTAGTTTCATTCAAATCATGCAAGTTAGAGTCCAAAACAAGGGCAAAAGTGTTTGGAAAAGTAGATACGTTGGAGACGTATCAACTCCCCCAAGCTTAAACCTTTGCTTGTCCTCAAGTAATCTAGTTGATAAACTGAAAGTGATAAAGAAAAACTTTTACAAACTCTATTTGCTCTTGTTGTTGTAAACATGCAAAGCCAACATTCAGGTTTCAACAAATATTGTGAACTAACCATACTCACAATAACACCTCAGTCTCACAATTACTCATATCAATGGCATAATCAGCTAGCGAGCCATAATAATAAAACTCGGATGACAACACTTTCTCAAAACAATCATAATATGAAATAACAAAATGGTATCTCGCTAGCCCTTTCTGAGACCGCAAAACATAAATGCAGAGCACCTTTAAAGATCAAGGACTGACTAGACATTGTAATTCATGGTAAAAGAGATCCAGTCAAGTCATACCCAATATAAACCAATAGTAATGAATGCAAATGACAGTGTGCTCTCCTGCGGGTGCTTTTTAATAAGAGGGATGATGACTCAACATAAAAGTGAATAGATAGGCCCTTCGCAGAGGGAAGCAGGGATTTGTAGAGGTGCCAGAGCTCGATTTTAAAATAGAGATTGAATAACTTTTTGAGCGGCATATTTTCACTGTCAACGCAACAACTATGAGATGGATGTATCTTCCATACTACATGCATTATAGGCAGTTCCCAAACAGAATGGTAAAAGTTTATACTCCCCCACCTCCAACAAGCATCAATCCATGGCTTGCTCGAAACAACGAGTGCCTCCAACTAACAACAGCCCTGGGGGAGTTTTGTTTAATTATATTGATTTGCTTTGATTTATTGGATCATGGGACTGGGCATCCCGGTTACCAGCCCTTTCTCGTGAATGAGGAGCGGAGTCCACTCCTCTTGAGAATAATCCACCTAGCATGGAAGATATAGGCAGCCCTAGTCGAAACATGAGCTGCTCGAGCATATGATAACCCGCAAGTATACGGGATAGTTGTAGCCTCTTTCGATAAGTAAGAGTGTCGAACCCAACGAGGAGCTAAAGGTAGAACAAATACTCTCTCAAGTCCTATCGGCCACTGATACGACTCTACGCACGCTTGACGTTCGCTTTACCTAGAACAAGTATGAAACTAGAAGTACTTTGTAGGTGTGATAGGATAGGTTTGCAAGATAATAAAGAATGCGTAAATAAAAAGTAGGGGCTGTTTAGATAAAGAAGCAATAAAGTAAATATAGCGAGTGTGGAAAAGTGGTGGTAGGAGTTGTGGAATTTTCCCTAGGCAATTGACTATGTTACTAGACCGGTAATCGCTATTGCAATTCTATTTGAGGGAGAGGCATAAGCTAACATACTTTCTCTACTTGGATCATATGCACTTATGATTGGAATTCTAGCAAGCATCTGCAACTACTAAAGATTCATTACGGTAAAACCCAACCATAGCATTAAAGCATCAAGTCCCCTTTTATCCCATACGCAACAATCCCCTTACTCGGGTTTATGCTTCTGTCACTCAAGCAACCCACTATAAGAGAATCATGAACATATTGCAACACCCTACATCGGTACTCCCTCACGCTTGCGCGACACGGAGGGCACAATAGGACAGCAACATAACCACAAGCAAATTAAACCAATCATAGCAATTCATCAATCACCGATAGGACAACGAAAATCTGCTCAGACATCATAGGATGGCAACACATCATTGGATAATAATATGAAGCATAAAGCACCATGTTCGAGTAGAGGGTACAGCGGGATGCGGGAGAGTGGACCGCTGAATATAGAAGGGGGAAGGTGATGGAGATGTTGGTGAAGACGGTGGAGGTGTTGGTGTAGATCACAGTGATGATGATGGCCCCCGGCAGCGCTCCGGCACCACCGAAAGCAAGGGGGAGAGAGAGAGCCCCCTTCTTATTATTCTTCCTTGACCTCCTACCTAGGTGGGAGAAGGGATTCCCCTCTGGTCCTTGGCTCCCATGGCTTGGGAGGGGCGAGAGCCTCTCCGAGATTGGATTTGTCTCTCTGTCTCTCTCTGTTTCTACGTTCTCTGATTCGACCCCTTCACCGTTTCTTAAATATCCGGAGATCCGTAACTCCGATTGGGGTGAATCTTTCGCCCAGATTTTTCTCATAAAATTAGCTTTCTTGTGGCAAAAGAAGGGCATCAACCGCCTTATAGGTGGCCCACGAGAGTGCCAGGCGTGCCCAGGGGGTGTGGGCGCGCCCCCCTGTCTCGTGGCCACCTCAGACACCGTTTCGCGTTGATTCTTCCTCCGGAAAATCCAAAATATTCCAAAATAATTCTCCATCCGTTTTTATCCCGTTTGGACTCCGTTTGATATTGGTTTTCTGCGAAACATAAAACATGCAACAAACAGGAACTGGCACTGGGCACTGGCTCAATATGTTAGTCCCAAAAATAGTATAAAAAGTTGCCAAAAGTATATGAAAGTTGAAGAATATTGGCATGGAACAATAAAAAATTATAGATACGACGGAGACGTATCAGCATCCCCAAGCTTAATTCCTGCTCGTCCTCTAGTAGGTAAATGATAAAAAAGATAATTTTTGATGTGGAATGCTACCTAGCATAATCTTGATCATATGTCTAATCATGGCATGAATATTAAGACACGAGTGCTTCAAGGCAATAGTCTATCATTTGACATAAAAACAATAATACTTAAAGCATACCAACCAAGCAATTATGTCTTATCGAAATAACCTAGCCACAGAAAGCTCATCCCTACAAAATCATATAGTCTGGCTATGCTCCATCTTTGTCACACAAAATGCTCCCATCATGCACAACCCCGATGACAAGCCGAGCAATTGGTTCATACTTTTTAACGCGCTTCAGCTTTTTCAACTCTTACGCAAAACATGAGCGCAAGCCATGGACATAGCACTATGGTGGTATATGGTGGTGGTTGTGAGGACAAAAAGGGAGAAGATAGTCTCACATCAACTAGGCGTATCAACGGGCTATGGAGATGCCCATCAATAGATATCAATGTGAGTGAGTAGGGATTGCCATGCAACGGATGCACTAGAGCTATAAATATATGAAAGCTCAACAAAAGAAACTAAGTGGGTGTGCATCCAACTTGCTTGCTCACAAAGACCTAGGGAATTTTGAAGAAGCCCATCATTGGAATATACAAGCCAAGTTCTATAATGAAAAATTCCCACTAGTATATGAAAGTGAAAGCATAGGAGACTCTCTCTATGAAGAACATGGTGCTACTCTGAAGCACAAGTGTGGTAAAAGGATAGTAACATTGCCCCTTCTCTCATTTTCTCTCATTTTTTTATTTTTATTTTTTATTTTATTTTTTGGTGGGCTTCTTTGGCGTCTTTTTTTATTTGGGCTTCTTTGGCCTCTTTTATTTTTCATAAAGTCCGGAGTCTCATCCCGACTTGTGGGGGAATCATAGTCTCCATCATCCTTTCCTCACTGGGGCAATGCTCTAATAATGATGATCATCACACTTTTATTCATTTACAACTCAAGAATTACAACTCAAAGCTAGAACAAGATATGACTCTATATGAATGCCTCCGGCGGTGTACCAGGATATGCAATGAATCAAGAGCGACATGTATGAAAATCATGAAGGTGGCTTTGCCACAAATACGATGTCAACTACATGATCATGCAAAGAGCAATATGACAATGATGGAATGTGTCATAATAAATGAAACGGTGGAAAGTTGCATGGCAATATATCTCGGAATGGCAATGGAAATGCAATAATAGGTAGGTATGGTGGCTGTTTTGAGGAAGGCAAATAATGGGTGAATGCTACCGGCGAAAGTTGCGCGGTAAAATAGAGGCTAGCAAAGTGGAAGGATGAGTGTGCGTATATCCATGGACTCACATTAGTCATAAAGAACTCATATACTTATTGCAAAAGTATACTTAGCCCTCGAAGCAAAGTACTACTACGCATGCCCCTAGAGGGATAGATTGGTAGGAAAAGACCATCGCTCGTCCCCGACTGCCACTCATAAGGAAGACAATAAAAAAACACATCATGCTCCAACTTCGTTACATAACGGTTCACCATACGTGCATGCTATGGGACTTGCAAACCTCAACACAAGTATTTCTCAATTTCACAATTACTCAACTAGCACGACTCTAATATCACCACCTTTATATCACAAAACTATTGCAAGGAATCAAACATATCATATTCAGTGATCTACAAGTTTATGTAGGATTTTATGACTAACCATGTGAATGACCAATTCCTATCATCTCTCTAGATAGATATAAGTGAAGCAAGAGAGTTTAATTCTTTCTACAAAAGATATGCCCACACTCTAACAGATATAAGTGAAGCAAAAGAGCATTCTACAATTGACGGTTTTCTATGTGAAGAGAAACAGACAATCCAAACTTCAAATGATATAAGTGAAGCACATGAAGCATTCTATAAAGCCATACTCAAAAGATTTAAGTGAAGTGCAATGAGCATTCTATAAATAAACCAAGGACTATCTCATACCAGCATGGTGCATAAAAGAAAAATGAAAACTAAATGCAAAAGACGCTCCAAGACTTGCACATAATGCATGAACAAAACGAATCCGAAAACATACCGATACTTGTTGAAGAAAGAGGGGATGCCTTCCGGGGCATCCCCAAGCTTAGACGCGCGAGTCTCCTTGAATATTTACTTGGGGTGCCTCAGGCATCCCCAAGCTTGAGCTCTTGCCTCTCTTCCTTTTCCTCATATCGAGACATCCTCGATTAGACACTACATCCACCCAAAACTTCAACAGAAAACTCGGTAAGATCCGTTAGTATAATAAAGCAAATCACTACTCTAAGTACTGTAGCAAACCAATTAATATCTTATTTTTGCATTGTGTCTACTGTAACATAACTTTTTCATGGCTTAATCCACTGATATAAATTGATAGATTCATCAAAACAAGCAAACTTATGCATCAAAAACAGAATCTGTCAAAAACAGAACAGTCTTTAGCAATCTGAACATTCACCATACTTATGATACCCCAAAAATTCTACCAAAATTAGGAAAAATAAAACAGTTGTACAGAAAGACAGTGCAAAAGGAATCAGAACCATTTGACGTTCCAGAAAAACATGTAAAATCAAGCACTACAGCCAAACTTTCTGTCCTGCACCGTACAAACCAACAAGCATCGTAAACATCCTAAAGGCCAACCTTGGCATATTATTTTTATAATACAATGGAATTGTACAAGGGGATAATCATTTTTTATGAAAATTTTCTGTAATTAAGATTCACAAAGTTTCCATGAGCATGAACAAAGTTCAAGGAGCTCTCCCACTTCAACAATGCTTGTCTCTCTCACTTTCACTTTCTTTTTCGAAAAGTTTTTAGGTTCCCCTCTTTAATTTTTTTGTTTCTAGACTATATAAAAGCACTCAACAGAAATAAATGACTCTCTAAAATTTCCGGGTTGTCTCCCTGGCAGCGCTTTCTTTAAAGCCATTAAGCTAGGCATATAATGCTCAAGTAATGAATCCACCCGGATCCCAACGTATATCAAAGCCAATTTTAATTAACAATGATTTGTAATTTAGTAGTGAGACCAAAGTAACATATATCAAGCAACAACGAAGTCTAACTCTCTTTCTATGCATTGGCATGTCATAAAATAACAATTCATGCACACATAGTAAAGGCCAATGCATAGTATAAGCAGTTTCTTGCAATTTCATAGTATGGGAAACATAAAGAGGCGGAGATGTAGTTCCTCTCTCATAATAATTGCAAGTAGGAGCATCAAGCACATGCATATTATATCTATCAAAATCGTCATGTGCAATGGTAAAAGGCAACCCATCAATATAATCCTTAATAAGCACAAACTTCTTCGATATAGTGTAGTTTGGAGAATTCAAAAAGATAACAGGACTATCATGTGTGGGTGCAATAGCAACAATTTCATGCTTAACATAAGGGACTATAGCAAGTTCATCTCCATAAGCATCATTCATATTGGCATCTTGGCCACAAGCATAGCAAGCATCATCAAAAAGGGAAATTTCAAGAGAAACAACGGGATTATAGCAATCATCATAGCAATCATCCTTTGGTAAGCACGAAGGGGAATTAAACAATGTATGAGTTGAAGAGTTACTCTCATCAGAAGGTGGGCACGGGTAGCTAATCCGCTCTTCCTCCTTTTGTTCTTCGATCTCCTCATCATCTTTTTCATCCAATGAGCTCACAGTTTCATCAATTTCTTCTTTCATAGCTTCCTGCAAAATATTAGTCTCTTCTTGGACAGCGGGGTAGGCCTCAATATATAGTTGAACATAGGCATTAGAAGCATAATTATCATAGCAATATTCAAGTATGGCAAAATTTTCAGATTTGTAGAGAGTAGCATCATACTTTTCAATCAAAGAAGCAATTTCATTTGCACCCTTAAAAGCAACAAATTCTTCAATTTGTTGAACATCATAGTAATTATAAACACCCTTAGCATATGAAGATATGATTCTATTATCACTAAACAAGCATTGGTAGGTAAGGTGTTTCTTAGGGTTTTCAGAACAACAAGTAACATCATATAATTCACATAAAGTACAAGCATAGCATTGCAAACATTGAATTTGATCCCATAATAGTTTCCCTTTTTCAGATATATGGTGTCGCACATAACAAGCATGCTCATCTAAAGATTTGCCCCCAACTAAGCTAGTTGGGGTTTCAGCACGAGCACAAAGGGATCAAAGATGATCCAAGTAAAAAGCTTCAGTAGTGTGATAGATTTTGAGTGGTTCTTCAACCATTGGTGAAGTAGGTACAACTTTTTTTTGGTATTTTGCGTTTCCTACCCATAACTAAAGATAGAAAACAACTAAGAACAGCAAAAAATTACTTAGTGATAAAGCAAACAAGCACACACGAGAATATTCACCCCAGGCTATGAGTCCCCGGCAACGGCGCTAGAAAAAGGTCTTGATAACCCGCAAGTATACGGGATAGTTGTAGCCTCTTTCGATAAGTAAGAGTGTCGAACCCAACGAGGAGCTAAAGGTAGAACAAATACTCTCCCAAGTCCTATCGTCCACTGATACGACTCTACGCACGCTTGACGTTCGCTTTACCTAGAACAAGTATGAAACTAGAAGTACTTTGTAGGTGTGATAGGTTAGGTTTGCAAGATAATAAAGAATGCGTAAATACAAAGTAGGGGCTGTTTAGATAAAGAAGCAATAAAGTAAATATAGCGAGTGTGGAAAAGTGGTGGTAGGAGTTGTGGAATTTTCCCTAGGCAATTGACTATGTTACTAGACCGGTAATCGCTATTGCAATTCTATTTGAGGGAGAGGCATAAGCTAACATACTTTCTCTACTTGGATCATATGCACTTATGATTGGAACTCTAGCAAGCATCTGCAACTACTAAAGATTAATTAAGGTAAAACCCAACCATAGCATTAAAGCATCAAGTCCCCTTTTATCCCATACGCAACAATCCCCTTACTCGGGTTTATGCTTCTGTCACTCAAGCAACCCACTATAAGCGAATCATGAACATATTGCAACACCCTACAACGGTACTCCCTCACGCTTGCACGACACGGAGGGCACAATAGGACAGCAACATAACCACAAGCAAATTAAACCGATCATAGCAATTCATCAATCACCGATAGGACAGCGAAAATCTACTCAGACATCATAGGATGGCAACACATCATTGGATAATAATATGAAGCATAAAGCACCATGTTCAAGTAGAGGGTACAGCGGGATGCGGGAGAGTGGACCGCTGAATATAGAAGGGGGAAGGTGATGGAGATGTTGGTGAAGACGGTGGAGGTGTTGGTGTAGATCGCGGTGATGATGATGGCCCCCGGCAGCGCTCCGGCGCCACCGAAAGCAAGGGGGAGAGAGGCCCCCTTCTTCTTCTTCTTCCTTTACCTCCTCCCTAGGTGGGAGAAGGGTTTCCCTTCTGGTCCTTGGCTCCCATGGCTTGGGAGGGGCGAGAGCCCCTCCGAGATTGGATCTGTCTCTCTGTCTCTCTCTGTTTCTACGTTCTCTGATTCTACCCCTTCACCGTTTTTTAAATATCGGGAGATCCGTAACTCTGATTGGGGTGAATATTTCGCCCAGATTTTTCTCATAAAATTAGCTTTCTTGTGGCAAAAGAAGGGCATCAACCGCTTTACGGGTGGCCCACGAGAGTGCCAGGCGTGCCTAGGGGGTGTGGGCGCGCCCCCCTGTCTCGTGGCCACCTCGGACACCGTTTCGCATTGATTCTTCCTCCGGAAAATCCCAAATATTCCAAAATAATTCTCCATCCGTTTTTATCCCGTTTGGACTCCGTTTGATATTGGTTTTCTGCGAAACATAAAACATGGAACAAATAGGAACTGGCACTGGGCACTGGATCAATATGTTAATCCCAAAAATAGTATAAAAAGTTGCCAAAAGTATATGAAAGTTGAAGAATATTGGCATGGAACAATCAAAAATTATAGATACGACAGAGACGTATCAACATACAAAAACAGAATTTCATTTGAAGGTTTGGAGTTTGGCACATACAAATTTACTTGGAACGGCAGGTAAATACCGCATATAGGAAGGTATGGTGGACTCATTGGAATAACTTTGGGGTTTAAGGAGTTTGGATCCACAAGCAGTATTCCCGCTTAGTACAGGTGAAGGCTAGCAGAAGACTGGGAAGCAACCAATTGAGATAGCGAAACATGCATTAAAATTAATTCACACCGAGTACAAGCATGAGCAGGATGTAATCTACCATGAACATAAATATCATGAAGGCTATATTGATTTGTTTCAACTACATGCGTGAACATTTGCCAAGTCGAGTAACTCAATTCATTCAAAGGAGGATACCATCCCATCATACCACATCATAATCATTTTAATAACATGTTGGCACGCAAGGTAAACCTATTATAACTCATAGCTAATCAAGCATGGCACAAGCAACTATAATCTCTAAATGTCATTGCAAATATGTTTACTTCATAATAAGCTGAACCAGGAACGATGAACTCATCATATTTACAAAAACAAGAGAGGTCGAGTTCATACCAGCTTTTCTCATCTCAACCAGTCCATCATATATCGTCATTATTCCTTTCACTTGCACGACCGAATGATGTGTATAATAATAATAGTGCACGTGCATTGGACTAAGCTGGAATCTGCAAGCATTCAACTCAAGAGAGAAGACAAGGTAATATGGGCTCTAAGTTAAATAAACAATCATGCATATGAGAGCCACTAAACATTTTCAATATGGTCTTGTACTCTTGACCCCCAAACAAAAATTAAACTATTTACACGGGAAAGCTCCCAACAAGTAAGAAGAAGAACGAGAAATCTTTTTGGGTTTTTCAATTTAATTACTACTACAAGCATGAAAATTAAACTAACTAATTTTTTTGGTTTTTTCTCAAGGTTTAACAAACACACAAGAAAAAGGCAAGAAAAACAAAATTAAACTAGCATGGATAAAAAAATGAAAGAGTATGAGCACCGATGACTAGAATGGTGTGTGAACATGAATGTAAAGTCAGTGAGAAATACGTACTCCCCCAAGCTTAGGCTTTTGGCCTAAGTTGGTCTAATGCCAAGAGTAGCCTGGCTGATATCCGTAGTTCTAACTAGGGTCGTACTGAGATGCAGCAGCAAATGCCTCCTGAGCTGAGGCATGTTGGCGAGCCGCCTCCGCTCTCCCCTTGTGTTCAGCTGCTTCCTCCCTGGTAACAACATATCTTCCTTTTTCCTGGTAATCAAAAAGGAAAGGAGCACAAAGAGTAACATGGACAGAGCTATGTTTGTCAAAGATTAGTCGATACTGGAGGAATTGTTCATTCCTCTTAAGAAAATGATGTTTGACCATAGCGTCATAATCTAAATAAGCGGGATGCAACATCATATCACCCTCTCGAGGGGCTATACCAAGATAATTGGCCACACGGGTCACGTAAATTCCTCCAAATAAATCTTCAGCCCTACCATTATTATGCAACCTACGTGCAACTATTGCCCCCAAGTTATAATCTTTATAACCTAACATGGCACTCTTGAGGACACAAAGATCAGGGACACACATATGACATGCTTCATCTTTACGGTTAATGCATCTACCAATGAAAAGAGCAAAATGATGTATAGCAGGAAAATGAATGCTCCCTATGGTAGCTTGTGCTATGTCCCTAGATTCTCCCACAGTAATACTAGCAAGAAAATCTCTAAATTCAGATTTGTGGGGATCATTAATATTACCCCACTGCGGAAGTTTGCAAGCAGTTGTAAAATCCTCTAAGTCCATGGTATAAGATGTATCATAGATATCAAATAGGACACTCGGAGAATTACGTGTACATTTATATTTAAACATTCGCACAAATGAATCAGTCAATTGATAGTACTGAGGACACTTATCTTGTAACAAGTCCTCCAGATCGGCATTACGCACATACGCGTCAAATTCCTCCTTAAAGCCTGCTTCGACCATAAAATCGTCGGATGGCCACTCACAAGCTCGTACTTCTGCGTCCCTCGGTAGTTCATCGTCTTGCTCGCGTATAGCAATCCTGGGTCCTTTCTTTACTGAGGAACCACCTTGGTACATTCTCCTAGACATATTTCTAAAAATTTCTGAAATTTTAGTAATTTCAAAATAAAAGTGAATAAAACTAAACAAGATTGGTAGCAACTACTCCTACAAATGCTAGAGCCTATATCATGCATTAGAATTACTTGGGACCTCATAAATTTGACATGCAAGCTCAAGAACAGGGTCACCTATGCAGTAAATTTTTTCAATGAATAAAGCACGAGAACAAAAACTAATTGGACCAATGGAGGAGTCACATACCAAGCAACAATCTCCCAAATCAGTTTTGTGAATGGAGCTTTGAGCAAGGAGATCAAAAATCGCAGCAAAATGAGCTAGAACTCGTGCTTGAGCTGGATGGGGATTTTTTTTGGGAAGAAGATGGAGTATGTGGGTGCTGGCATAAGTGGAGGGGGCCACCATAGGCCCACGAGACAGGGGGCGCGCCCAGGGGGTGTGGGCGCGCCCTCCACCCTCGTGGCCTGGTGCTTGCCCCTCCTGCAATGATTTCAGTGCCTAAAATCCTCAAATATTCCACAAAAAATCATACTAAATTTGCAGGGCATTTGGAGCACTTTTATTTTCGGGATATTTTTTTATTGCACGGATAATTCAGAAAGCGGACGTATATTACTATTTTTTTCTTTATTTATTCTAAATAACAGAAAGTAAAAAGAGGGTACAGAAGGTTGTGCCTTCTAGTTTCATCCATCTCATGATCATCAAAATGAATCCCCTAACAAGGTTGATCAAGTCTTGTTAACAAACTCATTCCGAATAACACGGAACCAAAGAAATTTCAAATAACACTAAGTTACCTCAACGGGGATATGAACATCCCCAACAATAAGAATATCATATATTTTTCTTGACAGTAGGAAGAGGAAATTCAAAACCTCCAATAATGATAGTTGGAACTTTTCCAATAGAATTGATGCTATGAACTTGAGATTGTTTCCTCGGAAAGTGTATCGTATGCTCATTACCATTAACATGAAAAGTGACATTGCCTTTGTTGCAATCAATAACAGCCCCTGCAGTATTCAAAAAGGGTCTACCAAGGATAATCGACATACTATCGTCTTTGGGAATATCAAGAATAACAAAGTCCGTTAAGATAGTGACATTTGCAACCACAACAGGCACATCCTCACAAATACCGATAGGTATAGCAGTTGATTTATCGGCCATTTGCAAAGATATTTCAGTAGGTTTGAACTTATTCAATTCAAGTCTATGATATAAAGAGAGACGCATAACACTAACACCGGCTCCAAGATCACATAAAGCAGTTCTAACATAATTTCTTTTAATGGAGCAGTTGGTACCCCCGGATCTCCATGTTTCTTTGGTATTCCACCCTTAAAAGTGTAATTAGCAAGCATGGTGGAAATTTCAGCTTCCGGTATCTTTCTTTTGTTTGTAATGATATCCTTCATATACTTAGCATAAGGATTTACTTTAAGCATATCAGTTAAGTGCATACGTAAGAAGATAGGTCTAATCATTTCAGCAAAGCGCTCAAAATCCTCATCATCCTTTGTCTTGGATTGTTTAGGAGGAAAGGGCATGGGTTTCTGAACCCATGGTTCTCTTTCTCTACCGTGCTTCCTAGCAACAAAATCTCTCTTATCATAACGTTGATTCTTTCATTGTGGGTTATCAAGATCAACAGCAGGTTCAACTTCTACTTCATTATTTTTGCTAGGTTGAGCATCAACATGAACATAATCATTAACATTATCACTAGGTTCATGTTCATCACCTGATTGTGTTTCAGCATCAGAAATAGAAATATCATTGGGATTCTCAGGTGTGTCTACAACGGGTTCACTAGAAGCATGCAAAGTCCTATCGTTTTTCTTTTTCTTCTTTTTAGAAGAACTAGGTGCCTCTAAATTTTTTTCTCTGAGAATCTTGCTCAATTCTCTTAGGGTGGCCTTCAGGATTCAAAGGTTCCTGAGTCATTCTACCAGTTCTAGTAGCCACTCTAACAGCAAAGTTAGGTTTATTATTTAATTCATGAAGCAAATCTTTTTGAGCTTTAAGTACTTGCTTGGCTTGAGTAGCAACCATAGAAGCATATTTGCTAATGAGTTTAAGTTCACCTTTAACTCTAGCGTCCTATCTTGAAAGTATTGTTCTTTAATTCTCTACCAACATAAGCATTAAAACTTTCTTGTCTAGCCATAAAGTCATCAAACTCATCTAAGCATGGGCAATGAAATTTAGTAGAAGGGATTTCAACTTTATCATATCTATAGAGAGGATTTACCTTCACTACCTGTGTCGGGTTATCAAGACAATGTGGTTCTTCGACAGGTGGTATATTAAGACCATGTATTTCTTCAATAGGTGGTAAATTCTTAACATCTTCAGCTTTTATACCTTTTTCTTTCATTGATTTCTTTTCCTCTTGCATATCTTCAGGACTGAGAAATAGAACACCTCTCTTCTTTGGAGTGGGTTTAGGAATAGGCTTAGGAGTTGGCTCAATTGGTTCAGGAATTGCCTCGGGAATTTGTTCAGGAAGAGTCCAATTGTTTTCATTAGTCAACATATTATTCAATAGTAATTCAGCTTCATCGACTGTTCTTTCCCTGAAAACACAACCAGCAGAACTATCCAAGTAGTCCTTGGAAGCATCGGTTAGTCCATTATAAAAGATATCAAGTATTTCATTTTTCTTAAGAGGATGATCAGGCAAAGAATTAAGTAATCGGAGAAGCCTCCCCCAAGCTTGTGGGAGACTCTCTTCTTTGATTTGCACAAAATTATATATTTCTCGCAAGGCAGCTTGTTTCTTATGAGCAGGGAAATATTTAGCAGAGAAGTAATAAATCATATCCTGGGGACTACGCACACAACCAGGATCAAGAGAATTAAACCAAGTCTTAGCATCACCTTTTAATGAGAACGGAAATATCTTAAGGATATAATAATAGCGAGACTCCTCATCATTAGTAAACAGGGTGGCTATATCATTCAACTTGGTAAGATGTGCCACAACAGTTCCAGATTCAAGGCCATAAAAAGGATCAGATTTCAACCAAAGTAATAATCTCAGGATCAACAGAGAATTCATAATCCTTATCAGTAACACAGATAGGTGAAGTAGCAAAAGCAGGGTCAGGTTTCATTCTAGCATTAAGAGATTGCTTCTTCCTTTTAGCTAATAACTTTTTAAGATCATATCTATCTTTGCAAGCAAAGATAGCTCTAGCAGCTTCCTCTTCCATAACATAACCCTCAGGAACAACAGGTAATTCATAATCAGGGGGAGAACTTTCATCGTCACTATCATCAATAATAGTATCTTCAATAATTTCATTCTCTCTAACCCTAGCAAGTTGTTCATCAAGAAATTCACCTAATGGCAAAGTAGTATCACGCACAGAAGTAGTTTCATCATAAGTATCATGCATAGCAGAAGTGGCATCATCAATAACATGCAACATATCAGAATTCATAGCAGTAGCAGGTTTAGGTGTCGCAAGCTTACTCAAAACAGAAGGAGAATCTAGTGCAGAGCTAGATGGAAGTTCCTTACCTCCCCTCGTAGTTGAGGGGAAAATCTTGGTTCTTTCGTCTTTCAAGTTCCTCATAGTGATCAACAGATATAAATCCCAAGTGACTCAAAGAATAGAGCTATGCTCCCCGGCAACGGCGCCAGAAATTAGTCTTGATAACCCACAAGTGTAGGGGATCAGCAACAGCTTTCGAGGGTAAAGTATTCAACCCAAATTTATTGATTCGACACAAGGGGAGCCAAAGAATATTCTTAAGTATTAGAAGTTGAGTTTTCAATTCAACCACACCTGGATAACTTAGTATCTGCAGCAAAGTATTTAGTAGCAAAGTGGTATGATAATAAAGGTAACAGTGGCAAAAGTAAAGATAATAGTTTTGTAGTAATTGTAACAGTAGCAACGAAAAAGTAAATAAGGGAAACACAAGATGTGAAAAGCTCGTAGGCATTGGATCAGTGATGGATAATTATGTCGGATGCGATTCCTCATGTAATAGCTATAACATAGGGTGACACAGAACTAGCTCCAGTTCATCAATGTAATGTAGGCATGCATGACATCTTTTGTCCTACCCTCCCGTGGCAGCGGGGTCCTAGCGGAAACTAAGGGATATTAAGGTCTCCTTTTAATAGAGAACCGGACCAAAGCATTAACACATAGTGAATACATGAACTCCTCAAACTACGGTCATCACCGAGAAGTATCCCGATTATTGTCACTTCGGGGTTGTCGGATCATAACACATAATAGGTGACTATAGACTTGCAAGATAGGATCAAGAACACACATATATTCATGAAAACATAATAAGTTCAGATCTGAAATCATGGCACTCAGGCCATAGTGACAAGCATTAAGCATAGCAAAGTCATAGCAACATCAATCTCAGAACATAGTGGATACTAGGGATCAAACCCTAACAAAACTAACTTGATTACATGGTAAATCTCATCCAACCCATCACCGTCCAGCAAGCCTACGATGGAATTACTCACGCACGGCGGTGAGCATCATGAAATTGGTGATGGAGGATGGTTGATGATGACGACGGCGACGAATCCCCCTCTCCGGAGCCCCGAACGGACTCCAGATTAGCCCTCCCGAGAGAGATTAGGGCTTGGCGGCGGCTTCGTATCGTAAAACGCGATGAAACTTTCTCTCTAATTTTTCTCTCCATGAAACGGAATATATTGAGTTGGAGTTGAGGTCGGTGGAGCCTCATGGGGCCCACGAGACAGGGGGCGTGCCCAGGGGGGTGGGCGCACCCCCCACCCTCGTGGACAGGGTGTTGGCCCCCTGGTCTTTATTCTTTCACCAGTATTTTTGTATTTTCCAAAACTTGCCTCCGTGGATTTTCAGGTCATTCCGAGAACTTTTGGCAGTTCTGCTGAAAACAGCGTCAGTCCGGGTTAGTTTCATTCAAATCATGCAAGTTAGAGTCCAAAACAAGGGCAAAAGTGTTTGGAAAAGTAAATACGTTGGAGACGTATCATGCACCCCCGGCGCCTCGTCCTCCTATGCTCCCCCTCCCCCTCCACCACCGGCGCATTTCCGCCCAGAACGTCGGTGCCTGCACATCCCGGTGCACCAAGCGCGGTGGCGCTGGGAGTACAGGCAGCCCCTCCCCTACCCCAACGTGACGCTGTCGCACCATTGGCACTTGGATCCCCAGTGGATCCCGGTGCCGGCGTTCCGCAGATCCAGCAGGTGCACGACGACAAGGTGCGCCGGTGCTGTGCGCAGGTCATGCCGGAGCAGCGCCAGCTGCCCGAGTACGTCGCTGACTCTCGCAACTGGGAGGCTTGGTTCGCCCTCGAACACGAGGAGCAACAGCACTCGGGTGTCGATGTCGTCCCATCGCCGTTCCCACCGCAGCCCCCGCAGGTACAGCTGGAGGACGAGGAGGCAGAGGCGGAGTACCAGGCTGCCCTCGAGGAGGCCCTGCAACAGGCGCTGGAGGCTAGCCGCCTCGAGGAGGATGCACGCTGGGATGGGCTGGAGCAAGCCCTCGCCCTGTCGGCGGTGGGGGACTCCGTCCACTCCCCACTGTTCGTGCCGCCACCGCCACCGTCGCTGCCCATCCAGCCCAAGCCGGAGCCGGAGCCGACGCGGAAGCGCTCCCCGCCTGTGCCCACTTGGCCGGAGGAGGCCTACTCATGGATGGGCCAGTATCGCGAGTGGGTGAGCGCGCCCCCGTCCACTTCGCCGCGACGCCGGAGTAGGAGGCCGCCCACCTCAAGCGCTAGAAGGCGCACTGGCTCCGCCAGGAGAAGCCCGACGGCGAGCAACAGATGCGCTACGAGGCCATGCTCCAGCGCAATGCGGAGGCGCTCCGGCTTGAGGAGGAGGGGGAGGAGCGCGCACGGCTAGCCGCAATGCCGCCACCCCAGCAGATGCCGGAGGAGGCTGCCCTGGCAGCATACCAGGCGGCGTTCGGGTGGGCAGGCCCTGCTCCCATCTTCATCGACCTCACCGGCGATGGCGACAGCGGCGTTGACGCCGGGGGCAAGGGCAAGGCTGACGATGTCTAGGGCAGCGTGCGGGGCGGCAGAAGGCGGGCGCAGACTTTTTTAATGTTTTAATTAATGTTTAATTATGTTTAAGTGGACTTTGGCAGGTGTTTGACCGGCAACTTATGTTTAATTATGTTTATTTTAAGTTTATTTCGTGCGACCATTTATTTTGCATGCCTGCACATTTGGGTCTGCCCCATCCCCCCTTCCCCCTTTGGGCGACCAAGCCGATCCATTTGAGAATGCGGGCGCGCACGTCCGCCTGGCCGACCCAAACGGACAAAAAGTGGACAAAAGCGGTGTCTGTTACTCTGTCTAACTTGACACATATACGTTTGGAATACCGGCGTGCATATCTTCTCGCGAGTTGCGGTATTCAAATTGGAGCATCCTAGTCATGTGTTTTGGCCAATTATCTGGCATGGGCCAGGAGGGGTCTCGTGTGTCTACTGACTACTGCCGTGAGGGCTTTTTTGTTGGTCGTTCGTGGTGAAGTCCAACCCATGGGAGGGAGAAGCAGGGGCGTAAACACATTTAGCTACTTATAATTTTGGCCACAGGAGCCAAACACAGATACAGGGCTTCCGTGATGCCGTAGATGTTTGCAGTTTTATAGATCTAGGCTTTGAAGGGAGAAAGTGGACATTCGAGAAAAAGGTCGTGGGAGGTTCTTACACACGGGTCAGACTGGATAGGGCACTCGGTTCTGTTGAATGGTGTGCACAATTCCCCCTGGCAATTGTTGAGCATCTTACAACAGCAACATCGGATCACTCCCCGATCCTGGTTAAGCTCACCCCTCCGGCTATCAGAAGCAATATGCAGCAATTTTTTGGTATGAATGCATGTGGGACACTCATGAAGAACTTACTCCCACTGTCCAGGGGGCATGGGAAGCAAACGGGCCAAATCATACGGCCGCCCAGGTGCGCGCCAATCTGGACTCTCTGTCCAAAAAATTGGGTGTTTGGAGCAAGACTACTTTTGGTAGTGTACGGACAGAGATCAAAAAGTTGAAGAAGGAATTGGACAGATTGAGAAGTGATCCAGCTCGAGCAGGGCCGAGCCATGTTGAGATCAAAATCAACGGTCGTCTAATAGAACTTTATTTGCGGGAGGAGCTTATGTGGCGGCAAAGGTCGAGAGTGCAATGGTTATCGGAGGGTGACCGTAACACGCATTTTTTTCACCTCAGAGCCTCGATCCGGCGTCGTAAGAACTTGATTAAAGCGTTGTGGAAACATGACGGACAGTTGATGGATGACCAGACGGAGATGCATTAGCTAGCGCTTGAATACTATAAAAATTTATACACATCAAAAGGAGTTCAAGGAATGAATGAGGTACTGCTACGTCCATTTTGCATCATGCTTTTATTTCAATATTTATTGCATTATGGGTTGTTATTACACATTATATCTCAATACTTATGGCTATTCTCTCTTATTTTACAAGGTTTACCATGAAGAGGGGGAATGCCGGCAGCTGGAATTCTGACTAGAAAAGGAGCAAACGTTGGAAACCTATTCTGCACAACTCCAAAAGACCTGAGACTCCACGAAACAACTTTTTGGAATTATTAAGGAATTATGAGCGAAAGAAATAGGCCAGGGGGCCCACACCCTGTCCAGGAGATAGGAGGGCCCCCCTAGGGGCATGCCCTCTATCTCCTGGGCCCCCTGGTGGGCCTCCGGCATCCATCTTCTGCTATATGAAGGGTTTTGTCCTGGAAAAATTCGTGGGCAAGCTTACGAGAGGAAACTCCGCTGCCACGAGGCGGAACCTTGGCGGAATCAATCTAGGGCTCTGGCGGAGCTGTTCTGTCGGGGACACCTCCCTCCGAGAAGGGGAAATCATCACCAACGTCATCACCAACGATCCTCTCATCGGGAGGGGGTCAATCTCCATCAACATCTTCACCAGCACCATCTCCTCTCAAACCCTAGTTCATCTCTTGTATCCAATCTTGTATCCAAAACCACAAATTGGTACCTGTGGGTTGCTAGTAGTGTTGATTACTCCTTGTAGTTGATACTTACTAGTTTACTTGGTGGAAGATCATATGTTCAGATCCTTAATGCATATTATTACACCTCTGATTATGAACATGAATATGCTTTTTGAGTAGTTATGTTTGTTCCTGAGGACATGGGTGAAGTCTTGCTATTAGTAGTCATGTGAATTTGGTATTCGTTCGATATTTTGATGAGATGTATGTTGTCTCTCCTCTAGTGGTGTTATGTGAAGGTCGAGTACATGAAACTTGACCATTATTTGGGCCTAGAGGAAGGCATAGGGAAGTAATAAGTAGATGATGGGTTTCTAGAGTGACAGAAGCTTAAACCCTAGTTTATGCGTTGCTTCGTTAGGGGTTGATATGGACCCATATGTTTAATGTTGTGGTTAGGTTTACCTTAATACTCCTTTTTGTAGTTGCGGACGCTTGCAATAGGGGTTAATCATAAGTGGGATGCTTGTCCAAGTTAGGGCAGTACCCAAGTGCCGGTCCACCCACATATCAAATTATCAAAGTACCGAACACGAATCATATGAGCGTGATGAAAACTAGCTTGACGATGATTTCCAATGTGTCCTTGGGAGCTCCTTCCTCATTATTAGAATTTGTCCAGGCTTATCCTTTGCTGCATAAAGGGTTGGGCCACCTTGCTGCACTTTATTTACTCTAATTACTTTTGCTCGTTACTATTTATCTTATCACAAAACTATCTATCACCTATTATTTTAGTGCTTGCAGAGAAAACCTTACTGAAAACCGCTTATCATTTCCTTCTGCTCCTCGTTGGGTTCGACACTCTTACTTATCAAAGGACTACGATAGATCCCCTACACTTGTGGGTCATCAAGACTCTTTTCTGGCGCCGTTGCCGAGGAGCGTAGCGCTCTTGGTGAGTGGAACTTGGTAAGGAAACATTTATATTGTGTGCTGAAATTTTCTGTTACTGGTCACTATGGAAACTAATCCTTTGAGTGGCTTGTTTGGGATATCTTCACCCCAACCAGAAGAGCAATGAAATGCTCCTCAACCTACTGAACCTTATAAAAATGTTCACTTTGAGATTCCTTCGGGTATGATAGAAAAACTGCTAGCTAATCCTTTTGCAGGAGACGGAACATTGCATCCCGACTTACACCTTATCTTTGTGGATGAAGTTTTTGGATTATTTAAGCTTGCAAGTATTCCCGATGATGTTGTCAAAAGGAAGGTCTTCCCTTTATATTTGAAGGGAGATGCAATGACATGGTATAGGCTATGTGATGATACAAGTTCTTGGAATTATAAGCGATTGAAATTGGAATTTCACCAGAAGTTCTATCCTATGCATCTTGTTCATCGTGATCATAATTACATATATAATTTATGGCCTCACGAAGGAGAAAGCATCGCTCAAGCTTGGGGGAGGCTTAAGTCAATGTTATATTCATGCCCCAATCATGAGCTCTCTCGAGAAATGATTATTCAGAATTTTTATGCTCGGCTTTCTCTTGATAATCGCAACCTGCTCGATACCTCCTGTGCTGGTTCCTATATGCTGAAGACTATTGATTTCAAATGGGACTTATTGGAAAGAATTAAACACAACGCTGAAGATTGGGGTTCCGATGATGGTAAGGAGTCAGGTATGACACCTAAGTTTGATTGTGTTAAATCTTCTATGGATACCGATGCTTTCCGTGGATTTAGCTCTAAGTATGGACTTGACTCTGACATAGTAGCTACTTTTTGTGAAACTTTTGCTGCTCATGTTGATCTCCCTAAAGAGAAGTGGTTTAAATATAATCCTCCTGTTGAAGTGAAAGTAGTTGCACCTATTACAGTCGAAGAGAAGACTATTACATATAGTGATCCTATTATTCCTATTTCTTATGTTGAAAAACCTCCTTTTCCTGTTAGGATAAAAGATCATGTTAAAGCTTCGACTGTTGTTCGTAAGAGTAATACTAGGACCTATACACCTCCTGAGAAAATTAATATTGAACCTGGTATTGCTATGATTAAAGATCTCTTGGATGAGGACTTAGATGGGCATGTTATCACTTTCTTGGGTGAAACTGCTAATGTTGTTAGACCCGATACTAAAACACGTAGACCTGTTGTAGGCACGCCTGTTATTTCTGTTAAAATTGGAGATCATTGTTATCATGGCTTATGTGATATGGGTTCTAGTGCTAATGCGATACCTTATGATCTTTATAAAGAAATTATGCATGATATTGCACCAGTTGAATTAGAAGATATTGATGTTACTATTAAGCTTGCTAATAGGGACACCATTAAACCTATTGGGATTGTTAGAGATGTTGAAGTCTTGTGTGGGAAGATTAAATACCCTGCTGATTTTCTTGTTCTTGGTTCCCCACAAGATGATTTTTGTCCCATTATTTTTGGTAGACCCCTCTTGAACACTGCTAGTGCTAAAATTGATTGTGAAAATAATATTGTCACTGTTGGCTTAGATGGTATGTCTCATGAGTTTAATTTCACTAAGTTTAGTAGACAACATCGTGAAAAGGAACCATCTAGTAAGGATGATATTATTGGTCTTGCTTCCATTGCTGTTCCTCCAACCGATCCATTAGAACAATATTTGCTAGACCATGAAAACGATATGTTTATGAAGGAAAGGGAAGAAATAGATGAAGTGTTCCTTAAACAAGAACATATGCTAAAACATAATCTTCCTGTTGAAATTCTTGGGGATCCCCCTCCACCCAAGGGTGATCCCGTGTTTGAACTCAAACCATTACCTGATAATCTTAAGTATGCTTATATTGATGAAAAATAAATATATCATGTTATTATTAGTGCTAACCTTTCAGAGAAAGAAGAAGAAAGATTATTGAAAACTTTGAAGAAGCACCGAGCTGCCATACGATATACCCTGGATGATCTCAAGGGCATTAGTCCCACATTATGTCAACACAAAATTTCAGTGGAGAAGTATGCTAAACCTGTTAGAGATCCTCAAAGGCAATTAAATCCCAGAATGAAGGAAGTGGTGAGAAAGGAGATACTAAAACTCCTTGAGGCAGGTATTATTTATCCCGTTGCTGATAGTGAATGGGTAAGCCCTGTCCATTGTGTCCCTAAAAAGGGAGGTATTACCGCTGTCCCTAATGATAAAGATGAATTGATCCCACAAAGAATTATTATAGGCTATAGGATGGTAATTGATTTCTGCAAGTTAAATAAAGCTACTAAGAAATATCATTACCCTTTACCTTTTATTGATCAAATGCTAGAAAGGTTATCCAAACACACACATTTTTGCTTTCTAGATGGTTATTCTAGCTTCTCTCAGATACCTGTTTCAGCGGGGTATCAATCTAAAACTACTTTTACTTGCCCTTTTGGTACTTTTGCTTATAGATGTATGCCTTTTGGTTTATGTAATGCACCTGCTACCTTTCAAAGATGCATGATGGCTATATTTTCTGATTTTTGTGAAAATATTTGTGAGGTATTCATGGATGACTTCTCCGTCTATGGATCCTATTTTGATGATTGTTTGAGCAACCTTGATCGAGTTTTGCAGAGATGCGAAGACAATAGTCTCGTCCTGAATTGGGAAAAGTGTCACTTTATGGTTAATAAAGGCATTGTCTTGGGACACAAGATCTCCGAGAGGGGTGTTGAAGTTGATAAAGCCAAAGTTGATGCGATTGAAAAGATGCCATGTCCCAAGGACATAAAAGGTATAATAAGTTTCCTTGGTCATGTCGGTTTTTATAGGAGGTTCCACTACAAAAAAACACACTTCCGTGATGATACGTGTTTGTCACAGTAGGTCGCGTTTTTTGTCATGCATGTACATCCATGCCAAATTTATGACAGAATCAAGATAGTCATACCTGTGCTGTCGTAGAAGTGTTCCATGAAATTACCAAAATTATCATCACAGAAGTGTCCACTTCCATGATGATAAATCGCGCGTCACAGAAGTGCTTTCATCAAGGGTGACCGACACGTGGCATCCACCGTAACGGAACGACGTTAAGCTATCGAGTCGGGTTTTGGATCCGATAACCTGTTAACAGCCCCGACCAATGGGGATTTTCCACGTGTAAAATCATCATTGGCTGGAGGAAACACGTCTCGGCTCATTGTTGGGGCAGATGTCATCCACTCATTGGACAGAAGGCGCCTATGATACGTCGACACGTGGCCCGGCCCAACAGAGGCCCATTCATGTGAAAACGCCAGCTCGTTTGACTTGGTCAAAAGGTGACGGGTCGGCCCATGGAAAGCCTGTTAATGGTCTGTTCGCATATAGCCCATTTACAGCTCGGTAACCCAAGGCCCGTTACACCCTACCCGAATTAGGCCCAGTAGCGTCATCTGGGCCATCCAATATGATTCCAGCCTGTTTTCACTTCTGTCCCATGTATGGCCCATGGCATCTTTCAGCCCATATGAGGCCCTATGTAACTCTTGGCCTATTAACGGCCCGTGGTGAAACTGGCCCGCAATGAACAGTGTATCACTTTAGACCAATTAACGGCCCGTGGTGAAACTAGCCCGTCATGAACAGTGTATCACTTTATACCCAGTAATGGTCCGTTATTCAGCTGGGCCATTTCCAGTCCATGTTATCTTTCGGCCTTCTCAGAGCCCATTTATTCTTGGGCTCATTTCGAGCATTTGTTTACTTATGGCCCGTTACTGTAATTTTCTGCTTGTGGGCCAAATTCAGCCTGTGGTTACAGTCGGCCCGTTTGTGGTCCGTTAATACATTGGGCCGTTTTCATAGCGTCATCAAATATAGCCTATTAACGATGGCCCGTTATGGTCGGCCCATGAACGGACGATTCCAACTCTAGCCCGTTCACGGCCATAATGCGGCCTGTTATTGGCCCATGTTTGGCCAATCGATCATACGACCCGTATAAGGCCCATTGATGATAGGGCCCGTAGAAGGCCCATTGTTTCTGTGGCCCGAAGAAGGCCCAATGTTTCTACGGCCCGTAGAAGGCCTACTATTTCTACGGCCCGTAGAAGGCCCACTGTTTCTACGGCCCGTAGGAGGCCCAATGTCACTACAGTAAATATTAGCCCATGGTTATTGTGGCCTAGTTTAAAAAATAGGTTATTGCAGCCACTAGCAAACCGCGGAAAAAGAACTGCACTGACTACAAGCAAACAAATAAACAAGACAACAAGGAAATAAATAAGCAAGCAACTTATGCTAGGCTATCACGTCTATTACACATATTACATCCACTGGGCATCAAAGTTCACCACCAGTGCAAATATAGGGAACACAGCAGCATATAAACGCCGCGGCAAAACAAGTCCAGAACTGAAACCACTTCAGAAGAGTTCAAGAAACATTATCCTGGGTACCCATAATGCTGGCAAGATGCTTAGCAAGCTTATTATCTTTCTCTTGTTTGGCGCTTAAATCCTCCAGCGCTTGTTGTTGCACAAGAAAGTACACATCTGAATTTTGCAGGGACTTCCTCAATCCTTCAGCTTCTTGCCGCAGCACAGATGACTGATGCCTTTCAGCTTGTAGCTGAGACTGAAGAAGCCGAAGTGATTCAGGCAGCGAGTTCGAAGAGCTTGTGCCAGCGGTACTGGCCAGTAACTCGAACACTACATCAATGCAGGACTGTGGGGTTTTCTCACTGTCTACAAGATCGTTTTTATCACCTTTCTTGGAGACCAACAGGGTTGTCTCACTATCTTGAACCTTATTTGCATTACTTTCTCTACCATTGCATAGTGGGGTGCTCTTCTCCAATATTCTGTTTGCATACTACAAGAGAAACAAGCAGACACATCACAGGTTTAGCTTGTAGTATACCAAACTCATTTTGGTAAACTGGTTTAGTAGTAAGGTGGACAGGATAACAGCATGAAACAAACATATATCTATGTACTATGGTCACTGTATTGTCCATATCATTCTAGTTTATGTTCCCTAATCAAGATAGAGACACAGTTCAACTCATATATTTTTAAGACACAGCAGCATAGACAGAATATAAGTGTGAGAAACTACACAGCATTGGCAGCACTTGTAATGTGCATCACATGAGAACATAACTGTTTATACAACTTAAACTGAAATCAACATAGAGCAAGAAGTTAGAACAACAATCCAGTTAAAGAAATAGGTTTAAAACATACCTGTTGCGCCATTGGAGTTTCAATTGGATCCTTCAAATTCGAAAGTAGTTGGTATGAGTAAATACAGTGATGCAACAGCAAAGGAGTATGGACCATAGCTACGGAATCTGACCTGAGAACAGTTGCTCTTCTGCTTTAAACGTGGAGTTTGGGTTAGCTGTGGTGGTCTTCGTGCTTTGGGCACTGCAGTAGCTTTACAAACTGCTCGTGTGGGGGTACTCTGTGGTGGACATGGTGCTTTGTCAACTATAAGTGGGTTACTATCCGCTGGGGTTGCGGTTAGATGGGTTGTAGCTGGTTCTCTGCCCAACGGTGTAAGTGTGCAATCTGGAAGAGTCTCGATTATGTGTGGTGGGGCTAGTTTGTGGGCCAGTACAACCATGGTTCTATCTGCATCGACGGGTAGCACTGTCTTTTGTGAAGAACGGGTTTTTGCTCCCTTAGATACTGCCATCACCCCCTCCAATTCAAATGGCTGATAAACAAGAAACGAAATTGAACGTACAGACATTGTATGATAGACAGATGTGGTAATTCACATATATGTTGTCTAACCAAACAGGACAGCATGACACAATTTCACATATATGATGCCTAACTAAACAGGATAGCATGACACAGTTTCAGATATATGATGGATAACTTAACAGGATATAATGGCATAATTCAACATATGATGAGTACCTAAACAGGATGACATGACAAAACTATATGATGTCTTTCTAAAATAGGTTGGGATGAAATAATTCACATACATGTTGTCTAAGTATACAGAATGGCATGATATAATTGACATAATTGATTCATATACTAAGCAGCTGGCACTCGCATGTATGATCTCTAAACTAAGCAGAGAGAATTCAATATTGTGCATATGATGTCTAAACTAAGCAATGCAAGACACCATATGCATCATATGAGAAATATAAACATTGCAACTTAGAGCATACACCTCAGGTGGGATATAGGACTGGTCATCTGTCTCTGAATCCTCCTCTGAGGAGCTCCCTGTAACCATCGAGATATATGCTTCAACAGGTACCATTGCCTGCTCTGAAGACCTTGTTTTCACTCCAGATTTTTCCATAACCGGCTCAAATGGCTGATACACATGAAGAGTAGTTCAATATACACAGATTGTCGACAAATGGAATACGTAATGAAAAAAAGATGGCATGAGATAATTCACATATATGATGCCTGGCTCCATGGCGGTGCATAATTCACATATATGATAACTGGCTGAAAAACATGGCATTGCATAATTCACATATCTGATATAGAAAGCAAACAGGAGGCATTCACACAAAGCATGTCTAATCTAAGCAGATGGCATGGCAATGCAAGACACCATATGCATGATATGAGCAATATAACCCAGCCAAGTTAGAGCATGCACCTCGGGGGGGGGGGATACGACTGGTCATCTCTCTCTGAATCCTCCTCTGAGGAGCTATCTGTAACTAGCAAGAAATCTGCATCGACAGGTAGCACTGACTGCTCAGAAGACCTTGTTTTCACTCCAGATTTTCCCATGACCGACTCAAATGGCTGATGCACAGGAAGAGTAGATGAATGTATAAACATTGCTGATAAATGGAACACATTATGGAAAAAAATATGGCACGATACAATTCACATATACGATGACTGGCTAAACAGGATGGCATTGCATGATTCACGTATATGATGCCTGGCTAAAGAAGATGGCATTGCATAATTCCCATATACTCCCTCCGTTCCTAAATATTTGTCTTTTTAGAGATTTCAAATGGACTACCACATACGGATGTATATAGACATATTTTAGAGTGTAGATTCACTCATTTTGTTTCGTGTGTAGTCACTTGTTGAAATATCTAAAAAGACAAATATTTAGGAATGGTGGGAGTATGATATAGAAACCAAATAGGTGGCATTCACACAAAGCAAATCTAAACTAAGCTGATGACATATAAGATGTATAATGTAAGCAATGCAAGGCGCCATATGCATGATATGACCAACATCAGCATGCCAGGTTAGAGCAAACACCTCAGGTGGTAAACAGGCATGGTCGGCTCCTTCTGAATCTCCATCTGAACAGTTATCTTCCTCTGGAATACAATCTGGAAATGCAGGAATGCACGTGCAAAATAGAGCATTTGGAAACATAGGATTTCAGTCAACCTGGGTGTTTGGCTCACATGAATTGGAAGAACAGAGGAATGGAGAAACAAAGTGATGCGACGAGTGTACAACCTCTTTGGCATAGCCTTGTGGACCTCAGCATCATTGGGTTGGACGTGGAGGATGGTGATGATGCTGGTGTGACTGTCGGAGGCGGGGAAGAAGATCTGAGGCCTCTGGAAACAGCGCCGAGGGTACTGCTCCGCTGTGATGGACGGTTTCGTCGTTGGAGCAGCTCCGCTAAGGTCTACGGCGACGAGGCTGAAGCATGACAAGACAGACAACTTTAATCTGAAGTGGGACCCTAATATCATCTGCAATAGATGATGTAAAATACATCACCAAAAAGTGCTATATGTAAAACGCATCAGCCGCGCCACGGCCGCTCCGACAGATGCTGTAAGTACTGTTCACTCTGAACTTAACTGAAGAAAATGAACTTCACAGTTGAAACTGAATTTTACTGTCGAAACTGATTGAACTAGTAACAGAGCATTGCAGTAGATGTTTAGGGTGTTCGAGCACTAGTAGCAGAGAAGCAGTGATCTAAATCAGCAGACGCTCGAGCAGGGAACGCACTAGCAGAGAGCAAGTCATGCAGTAGCACCACGAGCGAGTGCTAAAGCAGCAACTCCTGTAGCTGTCGGAGGTCGTGCAGCAGCAGCAGCAGCGCAAGCGAGAGCAAGAGCAGAACAGCAGCACGAACGAAAGCAGGAGCAGTGCAGCAGCGCGACCGACAGCAAGAACAGAGCCGCAGCGCGAGCGAGAGCCGGAGCAGCTACAGCAAGTGCCGTTATGGAAGTCACCGCCGAGGAAGCAACGACATGGGGGAGAGACGCCGTGGATGATGTGGCCGACAACGGCGTCGTCGATGGAGACGCCATGTCTGCTCGGTATCGAGCACCGGCAGCCCCGTGAGATCGAATAAAAGATAAAATGCAGTGGTGAGTGCAGAACCTCCTTGGTGGCGCCGAGTTGGCCTCGGCTTCATCGGAGGAATTGGTGAGGGTGCTGCGGTTCTGGTGGGGCAGGTCAAGATGGTGCTGTAGGGATTTAGGTGGCGCGATAGACGAGGCGAACATCGGGGCAGCTCCTTGGAGGTGGAGGACGGGGCGACTGATCCGGCGGGACGACGAGATCGACAACGGATCCTCATCCGGTGCGGTGGATGAGGGACTGCGAGCTGTTGCGGTGGACGACGTAGTCGGGGAAGAGTCTCCGACTGGGCAGCGGTCGGGAGGCCGACGGAGGAGCGTGGGGTTTCGCGGGTTTTGGCAGCCTCGGTGTATGAATGGGGGGGGAGGGGGTGGCGAAGGGGGAGGGAGGAGCCAAGCTTAGGGATGCGCTTGTCTGAAATGTAGGGTAAGTTACCAGCGTACCCCCACCGGTTTTGACACCGCGACGTGGAGCTTCATTTTCGGCTGAGGGGTAGAAGGGGGATTTCGCGTGTCTGGGCTGCGGGAGCAATTTCGGATGAGGAGGGAGTTCTCGCGTGCGTCCAAATTTCGGGATAACAAGGCGCGGCGCGGGTTGAAGAAGCGGGAGTTTCAAAGCAGGTGAGACAAAACATACTCGAGCTTGAAAATTTCGGGATAACAAGATGCGGATTCCTTGTTCGGCAGAACAAACTTAACGTGTAAAAAAATCATACAAGACACAAGAGAGTCATGTCCCCTTTTACAATATTGCTATAGATGCCATTGAAAAAACTACAAGAAAAATGTAAAAAAAATCGGGAGAACATGATTACCCTGCACAGTACCAAATCGATTCGCACTTCCCTCAACAACAACAAAAAACAAATCAATTCCCACCAAAGAAAGAGTAATGTCCCTTTTTATATGATTACAGATGCCATGATCTCGAATTTCAATTTTTGAATCCACATTATGTTGAATTCGAAATTATCATTAGGTGACCTTGCGGTTTATAATTGATGTAGTCATACATTTTGATCTTCCATCATATATGAACATTTTACTCCACCATGTGAACATATATATTGTCGTCTACCATATGGACTAAATTTGAATCAATTTTCCTTATTTGAATACGATTGTTGTCAAGTTATACAATAATTTAAATATTATCTTGATAACAAAAAGACATGCATATAGCAGTAATCATATTTCACTATGAACTACATGTACCATACGCTCTCCAATTCAAATATCTGTATCCATTTTATGTTGAATTCAAATCATAGTACATTATTGGTCTAGGTAGCGAGATGTTCGGGATAATCTAAACCCTGTTTTCATACGTATAATTTTTGGCTGAATTGGGACAAGTTTTGGTATAAGCCTCTTGCAAAACCGGAGATTCTCTCAACAAGCCTCGTGGTTCCGAGAGGGAACGTGTCACCTTTGTGTGCGAAACGATATACGCTGCCTCCCCCCTGATTTTATTTACAGAGGCAACATAGAACTATATGAGTGCCCTGTTAAATTTTGGAATTATTTCGGGTTCATTTGGCCTTTTTATACATTAATTGAGTTTCTGGACTTTTAATGTGCATAATCTAAATATGAATTGCATGCACATGCTCCGGTGCACCAAAGTGGGTTGAAAAATCACATGTGTGTCCTTGGTTGAATTTCTAGGTCCCATGGAAGAAATGAGAATGAAATTCAAACATCTGGGCGTCATGACTCTGCCGAGAACATCGAGAAACTTAGATTTTAAATTCATGTAATGAAACTTGGCATGGTGTCATGTCATGGCACTAACATGTTGTGGTAAAAAATTGGGCCGATTTGGAAGCTCGTGGTTCTAAGAGGGAACGTGCCCCCCCCCCCCCGCCCTTGAGTTTCTTAACAAAGGCAACATAGAACTACATTAGTGCCATGTTAAATTTTGGAATTATTCCGGGTTCGTTTGTCGTTTTTTATACATTAATTGAGTTTCTGGTCATTTAATGTGCATAAGTCAAATTTGAACTACAAGCACATGCTCTCGTGCACCAAAGTTGGTTGAAAAATCACATTTGTGTCCTCGGGTGAATTTCTAGGTCCCATGCAAGAAATGAGAATAAAATTAAAACATCTGGGCATCATGGCTCGGCCGAGAACATTGAGAAACTTGGTTTTATATTTCTTGTAAATCCAAAACACGTCTGAAAATCATGAAACTTGGATGGATGTCATGTCATGGTACTGCCATGCTGTGGTAAAAAAATGGCCGAATAGGAACAGATTTTGGTATAAGCTTCTTGCAAACCGAAGCTTCTCTCAAGAAGGCTCGTGGTTCTGAGAGGGAACGTGTCACCTTTGAGTGCGAAACGATATACGTTGTCCCCCTTGAGTTTATTTACAAAGGCAACATAGAACTACATGAGTGCCCTGTTAAATTTTGGAATTATTCCGGCTTCGTTTGGCCTTATTCACACATTAATTGAGTTTTTGGTCATTTAATGTGCATAATTCAAATTTGAACTACAAGCACGTGCTCCTGTGCACCAAAGTTGGTTGAAAATCACATTTGTGTCCTCGGGTGAATTTCTACTCCCATGCAAAAAATGAGAATAAGATTCAAACATCTGGGCATCGTGGCTCGGTCAAGAACATTGAGAAACTTGGTTTTAAAATCATGAAACTTGGCATGGTGTCATGTCATGGTAGTACCATGCCGTGGTAAAAAAATTGGCCGAATAGGAACAAATTTTGGTATAAGCTTCTTGCAAATCGGAGCTTCTCTCAAGAAGGCTCGTGGTTCTGGGAGGGAACGTGTCACCTTTGTGTGCATAATTCAAATTTGAAATACAAGCACATGTTCCAGTGCACCAAAGTTGGTTGAAAAATCACATGTGTGTCCTCGGGTAAATTTCTAGGTTCCATGCAAGAAATGGGAATGAAATTCAAAATTCTGGGCGTCGTGGCTGGGTTGGAAACATTGAGAAACTTAGTTTTTTAATTCCTGTAAATCCAAAACACGCATGAAAATAATGAAACTTGGCTTGGTGCCATGACATGGCACCAACATGCTGTGGTAAATTTGCAGTCCGATTTGCGAAGGCGCACACATTAACAATCAACAAAGTCATTTTGGAACAAGTGCTGTCACGTTACAATCGGAAACACAAGTATTATTGAAACCGTGGGCGTTGTACTTACTAGTACCATTTACGTGCCGCCACGCGTCCCCATTTTTTATTAGCTAGGAGGCGCCATGCAGGGTAGCTATTTGAGTACGAGAGGCGTGCGATCAGACCCCTGCGCGTGCTTATCGGGAGGAGAGCCCTTTGACCTCCATCTGTCGTCCACCTCTCTCCCAAGGTCTCCATTAATGGCGCCCGAGCCTCTATTTAATGTCGTGGCTATGTCTCACTCGACTGAGATTTAAGAGAGAAAAAAGAAAATCTGACAGCACGGATCTTGATGTAAGATCTGACAGACCTATATAACATCTACTGCGACTTATAGCAAGACTGATGAATATATAAGGATGATTTTTTTTTATCAAAGAAGGGCTTGCCCCTTCCGATTTTCCTTACTGAAAACCACCACAATTCACAAGAAGTTCAGCACAACTCCAGCCTAACACAAATGACTAAAAGCTACTCCCTCCATCCCATAATATAAGATGCTTTTTGACACTAGTATAGTGTCAAAAAACGTCTTACATTATGAGACAAAGGGAGTACCAGATTGAAATCGCAACATCCCAAGAGGCCAAGAAAGGCCAAACATCCGCGCTAGAACCCAACATTTCACAACCGATGACACAATCCACATCCTAAACCGATTATTACATCAAAATAAACCAGGAAACGGAAGGAAGCCCAGCAGCAACTAGAAGAACAGCAACGCCAGGGTCGCCACAGCAAGAGTTTTCTTCATTCCGGCCTTGCAGCATTGATCTTCCACAGAAAGATAAGGACGATTAATTATCTTACATAATTAGAAAGATAATTAAAAAAGCCACATGCGGCTACGCCCGAAATACACAAGGGCAAAAGAAGAAGGAAGACAAGGATCTGGCTCGCTGATCTCTACTTTCTTGATGCGTTGCTGCAGGCCGCGGGAACTAGTCTCCGCGGCGAGCGGTGATGAGATCTTTCGTGTCCTCAAGATGCTGCTTGAGAACATCCACGGATTCCTCCACCAGCCTTTGGCGCTCATTGCGGAGCATGTCATTCTCGTCCATAAGTTTCTTGACGATGACACCGGTCCTCTTCAACAAGGCACTAGTCACCTCCTGCTGGTCTGCACTTTGGACGATCTTCTCCCTCAGCAGGTCGCGCTCGGCTTGGAGCCTCTCATTGCCCTCCCTTAGTTGCCGGATGACGCCGGTAGCCTGTTCAAACGAGGCTTTCACGTCGTCCTGCAACCTCACCAAGCCGGAGATCTGATCCATCTGGCTATGGACGATCGCATGCATGCGCCTATAACAGTCGTCGCCTGCCCGCGAGAAATTTTCCCAGGCCGCCGCGGAGCGGTGGGACATCTCTGCTGCATTCGTGGTGCGGCAGGACATCTGTGTTGCTTCCGCGGCGCGGCCGGACCAGTCTGCTGCATCGATGGCGCGGCGGGACCTCCGTGCTGCTTCAGCGGCGCAGCGGGACCTCTGTGCTGCTACTTCCGTGCGGCGGGACATGTCGGTTGCTCTCGCAGCGAGGCGGGACATCTCTTGTGCTTCCGCTTCCATGCTCGCCTCTCCCTGCTGGCAATCTCTCGACCCAGAACTCACGCTGGCCATGGCAGATGCAAGGGAAGGATGCTGAATGACTTGTTTGTTTTTGTGGATGAGGAGTTGAGGAGGAATGTGCAGTCATCTTGGCATACTAGTATTTATAACCGAGTACTAATACGCTCCTAAGTGGGAAACCGTTTAGGTTGTGATCGGTGTGAACAGGTTTGGAATTCAATATAGCGTGGTACTAATACGCTCCTAAGTGGGAAACCGTTTAGGTTGTGATCGGTGTGAACGGGTCTGCAATATAGCGTGGAGTAATTTGGAATGTGACAAGACGCAAGCTCAAAATTTATAAATACCCGCGTGGCGAGCTCTAGGCTAGTCCTTTTTTCAGACGCATTAAACCTATCTCTCGGGACTTCTCGCACGCACCATCGTGCCACCCACAAAAACTTGTACTCTGAGTTTAGTAGTACGTTATACAGGAAGAGAAGAGGTGCACGCACGCACTCGTCCTCTCACACACGCGTCTGTTTTTTCTCGAAAAGGAGGATGATGACCCCCGGCCTCTGCATCTGGGAGTCACACACGCATCTGTAGCTACGAATTGTAGTGTTCTCAACCATCCGATTGGCTCTATCATGGATGTACCTAAATACTAAAACATGTCTAGATACATCTATATTTTGACAAATGGAAGGCATGTATTGTGGAACGGAGGGAGTGCTTGTCATCAAAATGGATAAAAAGGGACGTATCTAGAACTAAAATACGTCTACATACATCTCCTTTTATCCATTTTGATGACAAGTAGTACTTCTTACCGAAAGGAACTTTATATCCAACAGACACAAAATATCCATTCGACTGTTGGAAGTTACTGATTTAATGTCGAAGTAATTGCTGCATCGCCACCAAAACCCACCATTTCTTAAGCTAAAGTAGACCAAGGTAATCCCTATATTAGCATATTACTAAGATAAACAGAAGGCACTGTCAAAACATTTAGGACGTGAGCTTGTCAATCTGAATGTGGAGGGACACAAGCTTAGCCCCGGCCAGCAGCTTGGGCGGAACTATCAAGAAGGTCAGCTCCTGCAAGTCGATGTCGCCGAGATCCTTGCTGCTTGTCACCTCCATTTCCACCTCGACAGCGTCGGTCGTGCCTTTGGGCTCCCCCGGCGAGTCGTTCGCCCACAACTTGGCCCAGTAGTGCAGCAGTGGGGACGCCCCCGCTCTGATGCAGACGACCGACACGGCGATAGGCACGCCGATGTCGAGCACGCCGCCGACCAAGAAAAATGCGCGGCGGTCCTCCTCCGCGAACAGCAAGAGCCGTGGCTTCGACAGTGGCACTTGCAGCTGGAGCACCTTGCCGTACTGGATCCTGTGCACGGGCATGGGATGCGCGTTGCTGATGTGGTGGTAGAGCGCCGGTGGTGGGCCTCGTAGCTGCAGACGGGCATGGGGCATTTGCAGGGCGCGAGCGGACACACGCTCTGGTGATCGGCGAGCTTGTGGTAAGTGACGTAGAGCCCACAGCCTTCATGCGGGCACTCCACCCTCAGTGATGAAATGACGGCGTCCACCGCCGTGTTCCGCACGTCAAAGCCACCACCACGCTCGCACTTCTGGCACTGCCGCTGGTTCCCGGGGCGCTCGATGCGGCAGTCCGCGCAGGCCAGGTGCCCTCCCTTGCACTGCAGAAATCAATCGAACAACACATCAATCAAGAAACCTGCACCTTGCTCAATCAGCCGAATGGACGAGGTGTATTCGAACCTCATACACTGGAGGCGTCAAGGGGCGGAGGCACAAGGGGCAGTGGAGCACAGTGAGGTCCATCGAGACCTTAGTGAGCTCCCTCGTCGGTTTCTGTTCCGTCTGCATGATCTCGCCCTCCTCGTGCACAACCATCTCTCGCTTGGGCCGGGGCATTACAAAGCTTTACCGTCACATATTTTATACTCTGTGCATAACTGTCCTCCTGCATACCAAGGATGGCAGTAGTTTGAGTTTTCTGGACAAATTTGCCCCTGTGCATGAGTAAGCTGCATAAATATCAATAGTAAATGCGCATGCAATGGTTGGCTGGTCCTCCTTCCTTTTCGCTTGAGTTGGCTTCCTCAAGCGGTCAATCCGCATCCGGCGCTGCACGCGTTTGCCTGTAGCCATTTTCTGAATTGGAAACTGGCGCGATTAATGGGGGCAGAACTAGTCGAGCGAGGGCACAGATGGAAACCAATGCGGACGCGTAGACTAATCTGAGAAAACAAGAAAAAGTTATACGCAAAGTAAAAGGAATTGGAGGGAGTACTACTTCAAGGTGCATTAAATCAACACATGCAAGTATCAAAAGGAGAGTCACGACATGCATGCATGCATTGTAATTAATGCATCGGTAACCCTAAATTATTGAAATATATCGAGTGCAGTGCTTTGATGTGTCGCGTCAACTCGTACATCAACGAGAAGTTTGATTATCCTCTCCCTCGCGGACTTAACTACACCTGCCTTTGGCTGTATGACAGGTTGGCCACACACCTATCGGGCCCACCTGTCATACACGCAAAGACAGGAGCGTCCCTCCCTCGCCCATGATCGTGGTGGCTGGCAAGACTAGGAGCAGCTTTCACTACACGCTCTCCCTCCCGCACGCGGTGGACATGCAGCAGTTCAATCAGTGTCAGATGGCCAGAAGCCTACTGTAGTACTCCTCCAGTGCAATAGTACACCATCATTTTTCGACTTCCCAAAGAGGCGAAGAGCCAAGCGCAGCCCGGACGCTCGCGTGGCAGTTTCATGTGTAGAGTAGTCTAGATAGCGTGTACCGTGCCTGTAAGCTTAAAATTGTTGGGATCGGCTCCATGCTATGTGGCCGTCTCGAAGTTTTTTTTAAATTAAAATAGTCTTCTGGCCCTACCTGTCACCCTGGTGATTGTAGTTTGCACGCTCATCTGGTCAAGACAGGAATATATATTTTTTAATTTTTTTTTTCGAAAAGGGGGGACTCCCCGGCCTCTGCATCAGAATGATGCATACGGCCACATATATTTTAATTTGTGGTGGGTAAATGTTAGAGGTTGCATCAAATATATTGTACATTGCGGGTCTTTCAGCCAAGTTTAGAGGCAAGCATGTGGGGCCAGTGCTATGATGTGTCGCGTCAACTCGTAGAACAAGGAGAAGCTTGATTTTACTACACGCCTTCTCCCTCGCCCATGCGCGCTGTTGCTCGCAAATGAGGACAGGCTTTTGCTTAGTAGTACTTCTACAACAAGCTATTTGTCCCGCTCGCAGTGGACGGACATGCAGCAGTGGATTCGACACTGTAGAAGCAGTAGTAGTAACATCATTGTTCGTCTTCTCGAAGAGGCGAAGAGCCAAGTGCAAACCGAACGTTGTAGTTGTGAACATTGGAGCACGCATATAGCCAGGCCCTTGCATGAGACAAAATTGCTATGTGAGCCCACTATTGTATTAGTACGTACAACTACTTGCTAGTATAGCCCTGTAAACCAGAAAGGAGTATTTGCCCTTCTAGAGATTTCAACAAGTGACTAGACTACACCGAGACGGAGTACGTATGGAGCAAAATGAGTGAATCTGCACCGTAAATAAATACGTACTAGTTCTATCGTTTTCCTCTCCGAGGTGCACAATATTGAGTATACTGACTAGTCTCTTTTTGACATGCATTTACGTTTTTTTTGACACAGTACAGAAGCAAGCGCTCATATACACGCGCATACACTCACCCGTATGAACGCACACACGCATGGCACTAAGTATCATCTTGAAATTTACGAAGTCACCATAGGCACCTCGTCATCGACGGGTCCATAGGTGCTAGAATGCCAAGGAGGAAGAGGGTAGCGGTTCCCGAGAGGTTGAACGGTCAATGATGCATCCTCAATTACATGCAGAGGGAATTAATTGGAGAAGCAGACTAGAGCCAGCACGATGTGAATGCAACAGAGTTTGGACTCTCATATAATAAAGGCGCCCCACCACTCCAATCCATCTACTCCCAAGTCTCTGCACAACACTGCTCACTCCAATCCAAGACCAAGTGACCAGAAGCCACAAGCACCTATGGAGGCGATGGACGAGAGCGGCAGTCGGCTGTGCCAAATCATCCAAGGCACCGGCCTGCGGCCCCGCACCGCATAGCGTTTCCAGAGGGTGCTGGCGACCGCAGGCATCGTAGCCCTCGCTGACGTCGGCTTCGCCTCTCGCATGGATGACATGATGGTCAACTCCATCCGCAAGTTCACCGCCGTCAAGAAGCGCGCGGACGACCTTGTCGTACTACTCCAGCCCACGCGCCCAGGCTCCTCATTGCCTGCCACCCTCATCGGCCTATATGGTGACGAACTCTTTCAAGCCCTGGTGGCCCTGCAGGTGCCGGAGGTCACGACGAAGAATGTGCACCTCGAGGCCATGCTCGCCGTGCAGTGCCTCGCCATGCAAGAAACTGTTAACCTGCACATCCATATCTACGAGGAAATCGTCTACATAGGCCACTACGAGGCAAGAGAGGACAGAAAGACGTTGGCCTTCTTCCAGCGGCTGGAATCTTTGGACGCCATTGTTCAGAAGCATGTTGACCTGGCCACAAAAGCCGCTGCTACTTAGGCACCGTTTAGTGGGCTGGCGCCCTGAGTCGAGGAGGTGGACGTTGTCGATGGATGCATCTCTTCTTCTTGCCTCCTGTAACCAGCACTGCATCGCCTCGTGGCCTTAATGTTTTATTAGTATAGTACTCCCTCTGTTCCCAAGTATAAGTCTTTCTAAAGATTCCAGCAAGTAAATAAATGCAGGTCGACGAATTATGGCTATATGTGCATATGTATATCTAGCTATTGTACTTGTTGGCTATAAACTTGACTATATGTGACATGGCAACATCATATAGCCAGCAGCTGGCTATATTATTAACCATGCTCTTAGAGAGTAGAAGAGAGAAACGAGGGAGGAGGGCTAGCTGTAGCACGGACGCTGTTGTCAGATGGGACTCGTGTTTATAGAATAGGAGTACTGAGCACTCGTGCCTCTCTTTTTTTTAGGGAAAAATTAGTCGTATGTCTAGTACCACTAGTTGGGTGCGTGCGACCTATAGCTGTCATCACTTTAGGTCTACTTGTCGAACCGCGGCTATGCTTCACAGTACATATTTTTCACGCATTTATCCTCCTATATGTACTCCTAGGCTATTTCCACGTGCTCCCATTCACCGACATGTGGGACATAGAGCATCTGGGTCGTGGTGCATGCACGACTCGGAGCATATGCCGGGGTACTTTACATTTCAGACCTCACGAATTACATGCAAACCCCCCGCAGAAGAATAAATAAATCAATTAATTACTACATGAAACCGGATTATTTTCGTGGAAACCGGAGCACGTTCATTAAATTTTGGACATAACACGTTTATAAAAAATGACCATACCTAAACCAGTCTAAGGGCCTCTTTGATTCGCAGGATACACATGAATGGGGAAAGTATGATGGCGATGAACCGAGACGAGGAGAACTCTAACTCAGTTAGAGGTTAGAGTTAGATTCTAACCCTGAACTAACTCTAAACCAAAGAGGTGTATGGATGGCAGGGTTAGATTGACAATAAATGCTCTATCTCAATCATTTGACTACTTTGGACCCTATTTTTAGTCAGACTAAAATAAGTCCCTTGGATCCAAGCACCCTCTTGGTGTGGCCGGCTCTTCTGTGGCCTCCTCCCGCTCACAATTGACATAAACGAACCATCTATACAATCAAGCATGCAAACCATGATAATTTTTACTTTTTCCATACAAATGAGATATCCCACTTAAACATACAAGTCGTCAATCAAGCTTCACAAAATAAAAAAACACTTCATGAAACAAAGAATGAGCTAACTCATCACGGAAGTTGTTCACGATAGGGAGGGAGCCCGGAGCCCCTCACGCACCGAGGGAGGAGCTCGCCATCATCGCTCTGGAGGAAGGCTCTGTAGAGCCCAAGCCCCGGGAACCCCTCCGACGCCGGCCCTTGCGAGTGAGGTCGACACCGGCATGGGTAGTAGGGCCGCTTGCCGCCGACTGGGAACTTAATCTTTGGGCCTCTATAAATAATGCAAGCCTGTAACTAAAATACCTAGAAAGGTGAACTGAATCTTTGGGCCTCTAGAAATAATGCAAGCCTGAAACTAAAATACCTAGAAAGGTGAACTGAATCTTTGGGCCTCTAGAAATAATGCAAGCCTGAAACTTAAATACCTAGAAAGGTGAACTAAATCTTTGGGCCTCTAGAAATAATGCAAGCCTGAAACTGAAATACCTAGAAAGGTGAACTGAATCTTTGGGCCT